>NC_142779.1:875000-1002500 GCF_988280905.1 Pimephales promelas | reverse complement strand
ATTCAGCTTTGATCACAGGAATAAATTACACTTTACTGATTTACATTGGAATAATTTTTCAAAATTTTTACTTTTACGTTCTTGTTTAAAAATTGAAAAAATATATTTCCGTTCCAAAACTTGGAAAAATGCTATTTTTACTGTATTTTGAACACAATATTTTCTGTATTTTCGATCAATTAAAATGCAGCATTTATAAACACACACACATTCGTTTAGACTCACTGTGACGGAGTGCCT
Source organism: Pimephales promelas (assembly GCF_988280905.1). Classification (NCBI taxonomy): domain Eukaryota; kingdom Metazoa; phylum Chordata; class Actinopteri; order Cypriniformes; family Leuciscidae; genus Pimephales; species Pimephales promelas. The sequence goes on along the minus strand of NC_142779.1, from coordinate 1,002,260 downwards.
CCCTTTCTCTCTCTCTCTCTCTCTCTCTCTCTCTCTCTCTCATTCTCACACACACACACACACACACACACACACACACAGATTCATCTGGCCCAGATCTTCATGACAGCAGCAGATGTGACCAGCTCGTTCTCGGACTCTCCCCGAGGCTGAAGACCCATGATAACAAATAAATACTGAAAATAAATGCTGACAGCGTCTGGGCTTCATGTTAACACACGCAGAGAGAAGATATGACCAGAAAACACTATTCTGCCATCAGCTTGTTTTAAGGCTATATCATTTTTTTTTTGAATAATAATTGCATATATTGTTCATGTGGAACAAATAGGCGGGGCTTGATTGCTATTGGTGGATCTCATGTGAGTGACAACTTTGACAATTATGACATCATCACCATGGGATTCTATTTAGAACTCTATGGTTAAGACTAAATAAAACATTTAAAAAATAAAATAAAAACCTGAATGGCAGGAGGGTTAATGTCAGATCCCTGTGTGATATAGTAGTAGATGTTTAACTTGTATTAGGCAGTGGACCAGATTTGTGTGACATTACATCCCTTAAGAAAAAGAACTATAGTAATCCTATGGCTATTATTCTATAGTAGTGTATATTAGTGTATATTATATTACACTGTATAATACTTCTGTGATGTTCTGTAATACGTATCTATACCTCTATACTTCTAGGCTATGTCCCAAAATACTATAGTATTCCTAAAGGATTAAGGTTACTATAATATTTTGTCCTAAAATACTACAAGATTCCTATTAGTGTTGAAGTGCTGAGAAGCTAAATAAAAATATTCTTTAAAAAAATACAAAAGCATGTTATAAATTGATAAACAAAGCATATCCATAACCATAATCAAAAACTAAAAGTATTAAAAATGGGTATTTTTAAAATATAGGTAATTGAAATAAATCTGAAATAAAACATGAATATAAGATTGAAAAACTTGTATTTAAACTTTTAAGAAATGTTGAGTAATTTTAGTCGAAACTAAATCTAAACTTGAAATAAAAATAAATAAAAGCTAAATAGAAATATTCTTTTCAAAAATAAAAAAATTAAATATAAAAGCATTTAACGAAATTACTAAAACAGTGCATTCGAAACAGTGTTGTTATCTAAAACTAATTAAATCATTAATTAGCTAATTGAAATAAAGGTGAAAATAATATATAAGTATTGTTGTTATCTAAAACTAATTAAATCATTAATTAGCTAATTGAAATAAAGGTGAAAATAATATACAAGTATTAGATGAAACACTTAAAATGAAAATTAGAAATAAATAGGTTGAAGTACTAAAATGACTAAAACTGAAATGAAAATAAATGAAAGATAAAAATAGATTTTTTTAAAGAAATTACTTAAATTAAAAATAGAATGAAAACTGAAAATATAAAAATATCTTCAACATTAATAAATAGAAACATAAACAGTACTATAAACATAATACTAAAATAACAGAGATTCACAAAACAGCATGACTTTCTGTGACTTGATGAGGTATAAAACTACATAGAAATATTTAGGACACAAATTTCATTCAATGTTATTGGGCCTTATATCATACTTCATCTACATCCAGGTCTGTCATGTAAACTCAGTTTATCAAGGTTTCTGAAGTGAATGAATCCGCCACTAGATGGCAGAACAACACTGAGGAGAGTCAAACACTGATCCTCAATGCGTTCATGACCACACACACTTCCACTTATTATTAGTATTTCCTCATCACATGTGTTCACATATTCAATATAATCTGAGTCATGTGTGACCAGCCTCACTAACTGGACAAGACACACAATTATAATGATTAATAAGCTGCTAATAAGCAAAGAACTAAGTGAATTATAATTAATGTGGAGTGGCAAAAGCTGATCAAAAAACAGATTTGATTAGATTCCATAAATCAGGACACCGTAGAAAGCTATGGAAACTGGATGATTGTGTTTGTCAAAATGAAATATGAGTTTTCTGTTTACCTGCAAGTACCTCACGGCTCGACACACTCGAGACGCTTCACTTTAAAGCCCATTAATGATTTGTATCCGAGTGTGTTTTCATCCGTCAAATTCTGCCTTCTGGTGAAAATGGAAAAATAACATTATTCTTCATAAATGTAAAGATATTACATAACCAGATCATGATTATTGGTGTCCGTAGAAACCCCAGTAAACACACACACACACACACACACACACACACCACCAAAAGTCGTCATTGCACGTCTCGTGAAGAAACGTCATTGACATCAAACCTGACGGCTGATTTGAGCTGCAACAAAGAGGAGATTCATTTCAATCATTCTAATCTGAATCAGTTGAATTTGAACTCAAATTTGAATTGGAACTCAAATTTAAATCAGTTGAGTTTGAACTCGAATCTGAATCAGTTGAATTTAAACTTAAATCTGAATCAGTTGAATTTGAACCAGAATCTGAATGAGTTGAAATGAAACTCGAATCTCAATCAGTTGAATTTGAACTTAAATCTGAATCAGTTGAATTTTAACTTGTTATGTATCTGAATCCGTTGAGCTTGAAGTCAAATCCGAATTGGAGCTTGAATCTGAATCAGTTGAATTTGAACTCGAATGTGAATTGGAACTTGAATTGGAATCAGTTGAATTGGAACTCCAATCTGAATCAGTTGAACTCAAACTTGAATCTGAATCAGTTGAATTTGAACTTGAATCTGAATCAGTTGAACTTAAATCCAAATTGGAACTAGAATCTGAACCAGTTGAATTTCAACTCCAGTGTGAATTGGAACTTGAATTTGAATCAGTTGAATTTGAACTTAAATCTGAATCAGTTGAATTTGAACTCAATTCTGAATTGGAACGCGAATCTGAATCAGTTGAGTTTGAACTCGAATCTGAATCAGTTGAATTTGAACCATAATCTGAATGAGTTGAAATTAAACTCGAATCTAAATCACTTGAATTTGAACTCGAATGTGAATTGGAACTTGAATTGGAATCAGTTGAATTGGAACTCCAATCTGAATCAGTTGAACTCAAACTTGAATCTGAAGCAGTTGAATTTGAACTTGAATCTGAATCAGTTGAATTTGAATCAGTTGAACTCCAACTTGAATCTGAATCAGTTGAATTTAAACTCAAAACTGAATCAGTTGAAAATAAAACTTGAATCTGAATCAGTTGAATTTGAACTCGAAACTGAAATGGAGCTTGAATTTCAATCAGTTGAATTCAAACTCAAATTTGAATCAGTTGAATTTAAACTAGAGTCTGAATCAGTTGAAATTGAACTTGAATTCTGTTGTTCACACGAAAGACCAGCACACTGCAAAAAATCTCAGTATTTCCGTCTTATTTTCCAGCACAAATATCTAAACAATCTAAAATCAGGATACATTTACTGGACAAGATGCAAAATGACTAAAAATATGAAGTCTTCATTCCTGAAAAAAAATGGATCAAAATGACGTGTTCATGCTTAAAACAAAAACTAATATCTGCCGATGCGGTCAGAAAATCAGCACAATTCAGAAGGAAACAGTTTGTTCTTGATTTAAGGACGTTGAGATATGTGTGCTGGAAAACGCTGATGTTTCCGCGTGTGTGAGATGCTCTGATGTCTTTCACCCCTCGAGTGTGTTTTAAATCAGATCAGTGTGTGTTTTGCTGCGTCACAATCTCTCTATCGCTCTTCTGTCACCTTCAATCCATCCGTTTCTCCCTCTCTATCCTGTCTAAGCGAGAACAAACGCACGTCAAGGGCAAAACTAGCATGCTAATCACGTTTACTGTGCGTTACGTGTTCATTATCAGGACAGACGGTGTGTGTGAATGTGACACAGATAATGAATATGTACGTATAGGAATATGGTTTCATTAGCTAATGTCACATAAAGATTATGAACGTGTCCTTGTGTAAGAGTGTCAGCAGTCGGATCACTTATAAAGCCATCGTCTGTCCTCCGTCAGATCCACAGTACAGCACTTCAGTCAAACACTGGACTCTGAGTATGGATGCACGCAGAAAATAAATATTAACTCTTTCCTCACCATAGTTTCACTGTTATTACGCATTTCTGACAGAGTACAGAATCACGGATCAAAACACAGGAGAGAAAGAAGTGGAAACAAGCAATATAAGCTTTGCTGATGGATTTATTACGTGTTCATTTCCTTGGTTCCTCATTGATTGATTGATTAGCACACCTGCTGTTCGTTTAATACTCTTCTTTGTATTTAAACCTGTTTTGTCCAGTTATTTGTCTAATCTCATGATAATGACACTGTAAAAAATAAACCGTAAATTTGACGGGTTGCCAGAACTTTACCGTTAAAAATACGGTACGAACGTTAATGGTTTTACAGACTTAACTTAAAATTTACAGTAATAAACCGTGTTTTATTTTCTGATAAAATGTGGATTAACCAACTTATTGATGTATTGATATCTGTTTTAGACCATTGTAATACACTGACAACCCACAATCATCACAGCAGTGATGAGAGTTACATGAGCAATCACAGCTCATCACAAGTGAATACTTCATTAAAGAAGCTGCACAATGTCATTCACACAAACATTAAGCACCATCATGGTAACACACATGAAATAAAAAAAATGCAATAAACATTAATTTAACAACATTAAATGTAACATATAACCCTAATGTACATAACTGATTAGAAAAAAACTAATAATAAAACTATGAGGAACTATAGTTATTTCAACTAAAATACATAAAATGTGACACAGCGACACAGGGAATTGTGGGAATGTCAATTTAAAATTTTCAAAAACTGTAAATTTAACGGTACTTTACTGTAAAATTATATCACAGTTATTTACCGTATATAGTACAGAAACTTTCTGTTTACAAATTAACAGTTTTTCACTGTAGCATTTTTACAGTCTTTTACCGTTAAAATCACGGTTATTTTTTACAGTGTACAAACTAACGGCAACATGTAAAATTAAATTGTTTAAACAAGAAAAGTTTAATTTTAAACAAGAAAAGTTTATTTAAGTTTTACTATTTAAAAACGATTTAATTTAACATGTTGCCGTTAGTTTGAACACTGTAAAAAATAACCGTGATTTTAACGGTAAAAGACCGTTACAGTGAAAAACTGTTAAATAGTAAAACTTAAATAAACTTTTCTTGTAAAATGCACTTCTTGTAAAAAGGTGTTTTTTTATTTTATTTTATTACAGTACCTGATTTATGTGGTTTGTCTGTTTATTAAAAAAAAATAATTATTTTGACAGCAGATCAGTGTCAAAATGTTGCTGCTGCTTGATTACACATTTTAGGGGGATTTCATGCTATTCAAATTGTTTTAGACAAAAGTTCAATTAACATATCAAATTACTTATCAAATATCAAATTACAAATTACCCTCCAGAACAGGGGATTTGAATTAATGAACAAACAAACGAACAAATTAATTACATTTATACCCTATTTGTGAAAAATGCCCACAACCAAATCCAAGATTGAAGTTGAATTAAATAAATAAAAAAATATTAAAAATAAAATCAAACTCTCTTTTACCCTATTTGTGGACTAAAATAATAAAATGAAATAAAATATATAAATATTTAAAAAACTAATTCATACCCTATTTGTGGACTAAAACCAATCATGACATTTAATACAATTAAAAATAAAAGGACAGTAATGAATAGCCTATTTATTGGACTAAAACAAATAATGAAATAGAATAATAAAAAAGGACACTAATTTATACTTTATTTGTGGAAAGAGCATGTAACTAAACCCGAGAATGAAATGATAATAAAGCACTGCATTACAGGTGGGATACACACACACACACACACACACACACACACACACACACACACACACACACACACACACACACACACACACACAGACAGTCCAACCTTTCCAGACCTTTTTAATTAAATAAGAGCTAATTACACACAACACTGACTCAGAGAGAGAGACACACTAACCCCACCTAGACCAACCAATCACACACACACACACACACACCTACACACACCCTACCCGACCCCTAGACTCACCGATCAGACACACATACACACACACACTAACCCGACCCCTAGACCTACCGATCAGACACACTCTAAAAAATGCTGGGTTGTTTTAACCCAACTTTGGGTCAAATATGGACTAACCCAGCCGTTGGGTTAAATTTTTACATTACATTTTTAACCCAACATTTCGGGTTTGTCCATATTTGACCCAAAATTGGGTTAAAACGACCCAGCATTTTTTAGAGTGCACACACATACACACACACACACACACACTAAACCAACCCCTAGACCCACTGATCAGACACACACACACACACACCCGGTATATCTGCCTGGAAGAGTCAGTTGTCAGGAGATTGATGTATTTGGGGTGTGTGTGTGTTTGTGTGTGTGTGTGTGTGTGTGTGTGTGTGTTCAGACTGAATATATGAACTGTATTGAGGGATTTCACGCCTGTCAAACAGAGCGAGGTCTGAGACCATCTGAGAACGACACGTGATGTGAGCACCATCTCCTGGAGCGAGTCTGAAAACACACACACACACACACGCACACAAACAACTGAATACCTACATTATATGGTGGAAAATACATTTATGCAACACAAGTCCATCCTCATTTACTCGCACGAAATCTCGTTATTATTTGCCTTCTCATCACATCTTTCTTTTGCATCTCAACAAACCGGATTAAAATACAATTTTTGGCTGAAAACCCTTTAAAATGAGAAATTCTAATGTTTTTGTGACTACACAAAATCAAAAGTTTGAATCGATGAATGTTTTTATGAAATTAGTCTCTCGTTCTCAGCAAGACTGCATTTATTTGATCAAAAATACAGCAAGAATTGTGAAATATTCCAATTTATGATGCATGTTTTACATGTAACAAATATCTTTACTGTCACATTCCTTACTTATGTATTTATTTATTCATCTGGAACTTTTGAATGATAGTGTATCAGGTCTCCACAAAAAATATGACGCAGTTACGCTGCTTAATTATAGATATGGATGATTTCTTTGCTTCATATTCTGGCCACAAGTTCGACATCACAGAGCATAATTTAACTCTTAATTATGGACATTATTCAGTAGCTAGCATGTGTAATGTGAAGATATGAAAATGAAGCTTAAGGAACAGAGAAATCACGTTCAGCTGATGAAATATTGGACATTTTTTGGAAATGCATAGACATAAAGTCTAACTTTAAGAGAGAGCAACCTCTCGAACTGAATCATTTGATATTTGAGGCATGACTCTGAGTGTTTTTTGTACAAATCTGCTGTTAAAAGTCAGAAACATCTGAAGCATTAGTAATAAAAGGAGTGCAGTCAAGACATCCAGTTCTACAGGATTGAGTTATAATTGTAGTTTTTACAGCAGCTTCTTAACTCTCTCAGCACTGACAGCAAATCTCACAGTGTAAATCCACAATCCTGCAGTATAAAGATGGACAAATGCATGAAAACAACACATTTACTCTACAAATCATACAACTCAGATACTGAGCATAAACCATCATAGAAATCTTCCACATCCACACACATCTCTTTTATTGAAATATCTCTCAATATTTATTATCTCAATCTGTGGTGCATGGAAACAGGAACGCGTGAAATTAAACCCTCTTTATGCTTTTCTGTCAAGCGGTGCATTAAATACCGCTGAACCTGCTGCTTTTCCTCAAGAGGAAACATTTCCATTTGAAAGTCAAATTTAATCTAAAAAAAAAAAAAAAAAAAAAAAAAAAAAAAAAAACATGTCCAGGTCACATTTAAATTCATAAAGAAAATACAAAAAGTAATGTCATGGCAGTTAAAAACATTTCCCATCACAATGCAAAAATTTATGATAAAATAAAAATAAATAATAATAAATAAAAGGAAAACATCTTAAAATAGTCTTAATTTTCTTTAATGAAAATATAATTTTCTAATATAATTTTTAAAAATATAACTTTATTGATTTTTGATTTAGATTTTGGGGGGAAAAATATAGAAGCTTGTTTCCGCCATGGAATAAAACAATTAAAAAGGTAATTGCGACTATCTCAAAAAATCTCAGAATTGTGACTTTATATCTTACAATTCTGAATTTCTTTAAATTGTGAGTTTATATTCTACAATTGACTTTTTTTCTTCAGAATTGTGATATAAACTCGCAATGGCAAGAAAAAAACTGAAAACTGTGGGAAAAAGTCTGAATTTTGAGATAAAAATTCACAATTACTAGAAAAAGTCAGAATTGCGTGAAAAAAGTCCGAATTGTGAGATAAAAATTCGCAATTACTAAAAAAAAGTAAGAATTGTTAGCGAAAAAACAAACAAAAAATGTGGGAAAAAGTCAAAGTTTTGTGATAAAATCTCACAATTACCAGAAAAAAGTCAGAATTTTGTGGGGAAAAAAAGGTCAGAATTGAGGAAAGTCAGAATTGTGAGATAAAAAGTCAAAATTTTTAGATAAAAATTTGCAATTACGAGAAAAAAATCAGAATTGTAAGAGAAAAAAAGTCAGAATCGAGGAAAAGTCAGAATTGTGAGATAAAAAGTAAAAATTTTAGATAAAAATTTGCAATTACGAGAAAAAATCAGAATTGTAAGAGAAAAAAAGTCAGAATTGTGGGGAAAGAAGTCAGAATTGAGCAAAAAAATTCACAGTTACTAGAAAAGTCAGAATTGTAAAGAGAAAACAAAATCAAGAATTGTGTGGAAAAATCAACATTTTGTGATTAAAATCTCAATTACTAGAAAAAAAGTCAGAATTGCGTGAAAGAAAGTCAGAATTGTGGGGAAAGAAATCAGAATTTTCTGATAAAATCTCGCAATTACTAGAAAAAAAAGTCAGAATTGTGGGGAAAAAGTCAAGTGTTTTGAGATAAAAACTCGCATTTCTTAGAAAAAAAAGAGTCTCAGTTACCCTTTATTATTCTGATTTCCTCAGTGGCGGAAACAAGCTTCCACAGAAACACGAGCAGGATATGTTCTGGACAGATTTACACACACACACACAGAGGATGAAGAAAGCATGTGAATGACCCAGCAGTTTCAACACACACACACACACACACACACACACACACGGCCGCTCACCAATGAATCACCAGCAGCATCAGATTATTGTCATTTCTCCTTCTAGTGCCACAATGATGATGTTCTTGCACAAACAACGTCTCCTTGACGACAGAACAGTGATTCACCATAGAAACAGAATCAGCACAGAGACGTTCCAGAACCCATGTGAGACACTTCACAGCTGACTCCAAAATTCTACATTTATCTATTTCAATTGCACATGAAATCTGGATTATTAAACGCTTTATATATCATGCACCATCAACATTTTTTAAATGCATTAATTATGCCTTGTATTGCATAATCTCATGAATAATAGTAACCACAGTTATAATACTTATCTATTAATTGAATACGCCTTTAGAAAGTCAAGTAAAAACAGTTTCATATTTGACAGGGAATCATTATGATGCATTATACATAAAAGCTGTAAGTAAAGTGTTTCTAATAAACGAATAAACATAATGTGATTCATATTTGTCAGATTTAAAAAAAACATGTCATTGTTTATTACGAGATATCTGCATCTTGCTTTTATTAAATGATTATATTTCAAAATGCATTTATTTAAATGGCTTAGAATTAGAATAAATCTGTTTTCTTCAGTTCAAAACATATGATTAGCTGAGTAACAAGCAATCTTCAGTTATTACGATGTACGAGTTTGAACTAAAATTGGATTTATTGATGATTAAACCTGGCTATTGTGTATTTAAAACTCATTCAGTTTATTAGTAATATTTCAGAAATCTGATCCGTGTGCCTGACACATCAAGTTTATTAGTTTATGTTAAAACTGTGTAAATCCAAATGCTTGGAAATTTTATATGCAATTCAAATAGATAAATCATAAATTTTAAGGCTAAATATTTCCAGTCTGAATTAGCAGACACAGTACAGTAATAATCATAAAAACACAAATAATGAGTCAAACAGAGTGTTTGACATCAATAGACTTGAAAGAAAAATTAGAATTTACATTTATTTCATCACGTTGGAGGGATTTTTTAACGTACTCTACGAATGTTCCCTTGCAATGCTGTCAAGATCGGCGGCTCACTGGGATTTGGAACGAAGCTTCTTCGTCTGTTTACGTCGCAAACGTCACCGGCAGAACAGAAGAAAGACAGAAGCAGGCCTTTTCTGTGCATTACTAAGTGTTTGGCTAGTTGATATTCACAGTATATATTAAACGTGTTGAGCTGATGGGCGATGAGTGCTTCAGAATTGCTGGTGAATTTTCATGTTTGTCTCAGAAATGATTCAGACATTCGAGGGACTCTCAATACATCTATGAAAATAAATATATGGCAAAATGCTTCTGTTCATCACATAAACTTGGTTGCATTTGCACGCTCACACACACACACACACACAACGTTTGTTACCTGTAGTGATAAATGCACCAGCTTGGAACACAATGTTCATGTACAAACTGCACAGATATACATGTGTTTGCCACTCCTGTAAATAAGAACCACATTAAACTCGAATAAGTGAAGTGACTCCAGATTAAACTGCAGTGTGAACACGTGCACCGCATGAAACCAGGGGCCTCGTTTAGCAAACGCACAGACTTGAGCTTAAATGTCAAAAGTGAGGAACAATGAAGCAGAAATTAAAACAATACTACAATATGAAAATGTAAAGATACATAGGCAATCATGATAAGCATTTATATTAATATATGCTCAAATGAGCAACATTTTAATGGACTTTGTATTAAAGAATTAAGAAATAATTATTTCCTGAAAAAATAATATTTATAAGATTTTTTTTACATGTGAAAATCTTAAATGTATGTAAAAAAGGGGGAATATAAATAAGCATTTATATTATTATTTAATCAAATTAGCAACATTTTTAACTGATTTGTGATGATGAATGAATTAATGATTATTTCCAAAAAAATTTAAATATTCATAAGATTTTTTTTTTTACACATACGTGTACATGTTTATACACATTATTATATGATCAAATTAGAAACATTTTTAACTGATTTGTGATTGATTAATGATTATTTCCTGAAAAATAAACAAATATTTAAACGGTTTTTTTTTTACACATACACATGTGTAAATCTAAAAAAAAAAATGTAAAAAAATAAAAATAAATGAAAATTAGGGAAAATAAATAGGTATTTATTTTATTATATATACTCAAATGAGCAACATTTTTAACTGATTTGTGATTTAATTATTTCCTGAAAAACGAATCTTTATACTAATACATATGTGAAAATTAAAAATATATATATAAAAAAGTAAGGATTTTTTTGTGCATATGGACCATTATAAATTGTTTATAGGAACATTTCATAGGCTGTCCTATAATCACAGTTAGTAAAATTATATATATATATATATATATATATATATTAGGGCTGTCAAATGACGATTTCACGATTACGTAATCAAGATTAATCACATCCAAAATAAAAGTTTGTGTTTACATAACATATGTGGGTGCACTGCGTATAATTATTTTATATATTATAAATACACACACATGCATGTATTTTTAAGAAAAAAATATTAATTTTTTTATATTTATATATAATATAAATTATATTTAAACCTATATATACATGAATATATATATAAAATAATTATACACAGTGCACCCACATGTATTATGTAAACACAAACTTTTATTTTGGAAGCGATTAATCGTGATTAATCATTTGACAGCCCTATTATATATATATATATATACACATAAAAAAAAGTTAGCTTAGTAAACGGTCATAACTTCCGCAAACGTTCACATTTATGATCATTCTTTGCACGTCTTTATAAACGAGGCCCCTGTTTTGTGTTGTTGGCGGGAAAACAGCGAACAAAACTCGCGATGGTACTAAAAAAAGTTTCTTCCTTAAATCCTTGAGTGGGATGATCCCTGGAACTACACGGTAGTTTCGTTCCTCCAGGGTCCGGTGCGTATATTCCCCGTGCCGTCGGGGGGGTACAGCGCGTTCCCCTTGAGGAGCCCGTTCTGATTGGCCAGCGAGTGTGTGCGAGCGTGAAGCTCGATGTGTGCGTGATGCAGATCGTCCTCCGCCGTCTTCCCGCACCCACACAGAAACGTCTCGTTCAGGAGCTCGTCTTTAGCGCAACACACGTGATGATGATGATGATGGCAGGAGTCGTGCGCGAGGTGGCAGATGTGGTCGTGCGGGGAGTTAGCGCGCGAGCTATGCGCGCTAGCACTAGCGCCGTCCGAGGGAATCCGAAACGCGAGCTCTCGTTGGCGTCGCGCTTTAGTCCTGACGGGTTTCACGCAGCGGTGCAGATGCACGGCGGGTCGGTATCCTTCGGGGTCGGCGTGGAGAAGCACGTGAGGCGCGTTTTCGTCATCGAGAAGCTGAAGCGCGGCGCAACACGGCGACACCGGCGTCAAGCAAGTCACGTGATTGTGATTCTGACACGCGCAATGCGAATGGCTCAGAATCGATTTCCCCGGGCAAACTGAGTCCGAGTGGCAGTGCCGCATGTCCCCGTTCACGTTGGATTTGTGCGCGTGACACGCTTTCGCGTTACTCGTATTCAAGCGGCGTCCCGGACAACACGCGCACCAGCAATGCCACACGTCGTCGCGTTTCGCGCAGTGGTGGATTAGCACGAATAACCCGAGCGTGACGGAAAACGCCCCGTATAAGCAGCTGAAGATCATATCGAGGAAGTGACCCTGTGTGACCGCGAGAGCGCCGAACGTCCACGTGGTGAGAAACAGAAACAGCGTGAAGGCAGTGGTCCTCAGCTGAGCTTTAAACGAGTGTTCGTTCGCTAGCGTGGAGGGGTTGATGAGGCCCGGGCATCCGCCGTGACACTGACCGGGTTCGGGTCTCGTCTCGCTCTGGTGGACGTCGGCTAGTCTCTGTTGCTCTTCGCTCACGGGCTTCAGCTCGTACTTCTTCTCCGGGTGTTTGCGTAACTGGATGAAGGTGACGGTGAAGTAGATGCAGGTCACCAGGAGGATGAAGGCCACCGGACCGTAGAACGCTCCTAGACTGGGTTCCCACGCCATCCAACAACTGCAAACACACAATCATAATGCTAAGCCCCTCCCCTTCCGGTCGACCACCATGGGACCTTATTTCGGAAAAATATTGAATGGTAGTCAATGGCGAGAGACAACAAATATTTTGATCTCGTTTGAATTGGGATGTTTGTCAATTTAAAAGATACATTTTAAAGTAAAGAAAGTCGCAGTTTGATGTAACACCGTTGAGGTATAAGACTGTGAAAATACGTAATTACAAAGACTACAAACCCCAAAGGCGCACATTTTCTCCCAATGAATGAAGCTAACTTTACTGAGGCTAATGTCTGTCATTGTTTCTGTAGTCTTACGTTATAATCGTAACGTTACGCCGTCATACCTGAGTGTTTTGTACCAGACTGCACACACACGAGCAGCGGATCTCACTCGTCGTTTCGCTTCTGGGAGATGTAGTTCATAGAGCGATTTTCACATAAAACTAAATGTCACTCTTCTGTTGTTTGACAAACTGCGACGTTTTTGACTTTCAGAATTATCTTTTAAATTGACAAACATCATATGCGAAATTCAATAAAATGATAAGTTGTCTCTCGCCATTGACTACCATTCATATTTTTTCCGAAATAAGGTCCCACGAGCCGGAAGCGGGGGGGCGGGACTTAGGCTCTCTATTATGCAATATTGCACGGTTTACTGTAAATGATTTATCGGTGCACATCGTTATTGTTTTAATCATCTTGAATCAGAATCACTCCCTCTTGAAATGCATTTCTTACTTAGTATTTTTGTCTTGTTTCCAGTCCAAATATCAAAAAATTCTTAAATCAAGATCATTTACTAGATGAGTGAAATTACATAAGATACGTCTTGTTTTCCTTTCCGGGAGAATTAATCACATCCAAAAATAAAAGTTTGTGTTTACATAATATATGTGGGTGCACTGCGTATAATTATTTTATATAGTATAAATACACACACATGCATGTATTTTTAAGAAAAAAATATTATCTATATATAAAATTTTTATATTTATATATATATATATATATATATTATAAAGTATATATAAACCTATATACATGAAAATATTTCTTAACTATATACAAGCATGTGTGTGTATTTATATATCTAAAATAATTATACGGAGTGCATCCACATGTATTATGTAAACACAAACTATTATTTTGGATGCGATTAATCGCGATTAATCATTTGACTGCCCTAATATATATATATATATATATATATATATATATATATATGAAGAGTTCAGATGCAAAAGCCTCTAAGTGCCATTTGAAATTTTCTTCTAGAATGATCATTTTTATCAAGCTTGTATATTTAAGTTCAGTGATTTTACTTAAATGGCAATGATAATTACCTATTAATTGTTATTTAAGTGAAATTACTGAACTTAAATATACAAGCTTGATAAAAATCATCATTAAAGAAGAAAATTTCAAATGGCATTTAGAGGCTTTTGCATCTGAACTCTTCATATATATATATAAACATAAAAAAGTTAGCTTAGTAAACTGTCATAACATTTCTTGAAAAAAAAAAAGGTTGATGCTTAAAAAAAAAGCAAAATTATCTGCCAATGGGGTGAGAATAATAATCTTAATTCAAACAGAAACAAGATTATTTTTCTTACCACATTGGCTGATAATTTTTCTTGTTTTAAGCAAAAACTCGTTTTATTTTGATTAATTTCCCCAGAAAATGAGACGTAAAATCTTATGGCATTTTACAACTTTAGTAAATGCATCTTGATATTTGGACTGGAAACGAGACAAAAAGACTTCTCTTCTCTAGTGACGTGGGCGGGGCAATAACCTGTCACTCACATGAGATCGGCCAATAGCAAACCACCACCATCCAATCAATTCCCCACAGACAAAATCAAGCCCCGCCCACAATTGTTCTTGTTAAACTGGGATATACGACACAATAGAGGAGCACAACATCCCTTTCATGCTGACTCTAACAAATACGGTTAACATTCGACACGATGAAGATGAAATGAAGACCTCACAGTCTTCTCTATACTCACACCGGCGTCTGCTCTCCACTACCGTAGTTGTCCATGCTGATCGCTGCTGTGATCCCACATATGATGAAGGGAACTCCTCCACTGATTAAATAAAACCTGCACACACACACAAAACACACTCGCATTCACTCGTTCTTCATGTTGAAGCTAAAAACAGTGTTTTACGTTGATCGATTTGAACGTTCAGGACGGTTTGAGGGAAGCTTTAAACACGAAGGAAAATCAGGATCAGAGTGATGTAAAAACTCAGACAACACAAAGAAAACGTGAACAATGTCACTCCAGAAATGACACTCCGGACACTCAATTCACGTCCGTGAACGTAGTCTGGCTCCAGGGGGCGCTACACTCTAAAAAATGCTGGGTTGTTTTAACCCAACTTTGGGTCAAATATGGACTAACCCAGCCGTTGGGTTAAATTTTTACATTACATTTTTAACCCAACATTTCGGGTTTGTCCATATTTGACCCAAAATTGGGTTAAAACAACCCAGCATTTTTTAGAGTGTAGAGTTTCCTTCAGATGTCTAGTGTTGTGTTTACATTGTTAACTTAAAGGTCCCCTGACATGGGTTTTTTGTATTATTTTATAATGTTTCCTGCACTCTAAAAAATGCTGGGTTGTTTTAACCCAATTTTGGGTCAAATATGGACAAACCCGAAATGTTGGGTAAAAAATGTAATGTTAAAATTTAACCCAACGGCTGGGTTAGTCCATATTTGACCCAAAGTTGGGTCAGAACAACCCAGCATTTTTTAGAGTGTGGGTTGCCCTTATAATGTTAGTATGTTTTTTAGATCAAAAATAGTCATAATTTAGAAATAAAAGGCATTTTTCCTAGCCTGATTTTAGCCTCTGCTTAGAACGATGATCATTCCATTACAGATTTGTTTATAGGGTCAACTAATATGTTTACAGTGCTCAAAATATGATTAATAATAACTGATGCATAAAAATGAACAATTAAAATATTGTAGTTAAATATTAAGTATAAAACAAAGAAAAAAATACATAACAAAATGAGAAAATGAAATGAAATATAAAGGCAAAAGCTAATCAAAATATTATAATAATTAGTAAAATAACACGGATGCATATAAATGATTTCTCTTCCATGTGTTTCAGGAAACAGTGTGAAAAACATGCCTTGAATATTTTTGCTCATATTTTTTAACAAACATTTTGAATCTCTCAGACTACAGCAACTGTTTGGTTAACAATACACCTCAAATAAAATAAAAACACTATTTAATATTCAAACTAGACATCTTCATTCAAAAGGTAAAAAACTATATTAAGATGAAACTCTTATTTTATACACCTGTCTCTACATTGTTCAGCTTCAGTGTTAATTCAGTTCAATGACTGTGAAAAGTGAACGAGGACAAATTCTCCCACAATGCATCTCTTCATGCGATTGACATCTTCATGAATCACAAACGAAGACATTGAGAAATGGAGGAAGACTATGACCTGGTGGAAGGTCGCCGGCGCTGATGTGATTCTGTGTTAGAGTGTGTGTGTGTGTGTTTGTGAAATTGATTTCTCTCCATTGGCTCCTGTGACACACAGCATTAGAGTCAATCACACGAGATCCGAGCGAGCAGATACACCAGTGTCAGCACATTATCTGCTTTAGAAACACACACACACACACACGGTCTCTTCTGCTCATCAAAGCTGCATTTGTTTGATCAAAAATACAGTAAAAATAGTCAAATATTATTATAATGTAAATCATGTGTTTTCTATGTGAATATATAGTAAAGTGTAATTTATTCCTGAATTTATCATCATTATTTCAGTCCTCAGTGTCACATGATCTGATGATCAACACACATGTATGATTATAATGACAGATTATATTTTTCTAATATATTTTCATTTTCAGCATTTTTTGATGTACAGAAAGTTCTTTTGTAACATTATAAATGTCTTTACTTTCACTCCTTTGAAGAATTTAATAGTTAATTAACCATCTGGGGTCTGATGCGTTTTAATGTTTCATTTAGTTCTTGTCGTTTACTTTTTTAAATTCAGAAATTGCTAGTAAATATCCGAAATAATTACAAAAAAAAAAAAAGCAACACATTGAATTAGTAAAATTTTAAGTAGAAAGGAAAGAATGAACTGCAATTGTCTTGTAAAACACACTCTAACAATCTTAAAATGTCGTTAAACTTTTTTCTTGAGAATGAGAAGTTGAATTACTCATTACAACTAATGTTAAACAAACATGATGAGCTTTAGGACACATGGATGGGTCAAACACACTCTGAATCGAGCTGAATGTCTGTCGGTGAAACTAAAGATGCTGCGACCTTCACACACACACACACACACACACATACACACACACACCCGGAGTGTTTACACAGGATCTGTGGACTAATGGGCCGAAACAAGCTGAATATTAACCATAATAGCAGAACAACTGTCGTATCAAACTCAAGTTACGTGTAATATGGATATATATATATATATATATATATATATATGAAGAGTTTAGATGCAAAAAGCCTCTAAAAGCCATTTGAAATTTTCTTCTAAAATGACCTTTTTTATCAAGTTTGTATATTTAAGTTCAGTAATTTCACTTAAATGGCAATTAATAGGCAATCTTCATTGCCATTTAAGTGAAATTACTGAACTTAAATATACAAGTTTGATAAAAAATGGTCATTTTAGAAGAAAATTTCAAATGGCACTTAGAGGCTTTTGCATCTGAACTCTTCATATATATAATATATGCATGTATGTATGTATGTATTTCGGAAGTATTTAAAATGTTTTTAAGGCAAGACACTTCAGGTAAAACCACTGTTTCTCAGGCACTGGTCAGATTGGTCTATTTTGCTTCTATAAAATGTCAGATTAGTGGAAAGAAAACATCCAAAACACATTTGAGCGTTTATTTTATTGCACTTTATCTATCCGCATCTGTAGATTATAATGTATATCTTTAAAGGCTGTGAGTTTAAGGCAGAAATCTCCACTTCAGCAGCTTCACACACACCAAACTTTACAGTTTTATTCACATCTACAGTATATTCTGTGTATATATGTACTGTATATCATTCACCTGATTTATAAAACATTTATTCCCATTTTTTTCTGGCTGTTTTTGACTATTAGACATAAAAATAGATATCCAAAACTGTAACGTCAACAAAGCAATACAAGAAGTTTAAATCTGGCTTCATCGAGTGTTGTTGGAAGTGTATGCAAATTAGTGCATATTTAATTAGTTACAACTAGGGCTGTGCAAAAATTAATTGCGATTAATCGCATCCAAAATAAAAGTCTGTGTTTACATAATATATTTGTGTGTGCTGTATATAATTATTTTGTATATATAAATACCTAATATATATATATATATATATATACATAATCTATATTATATAAATATAAATATTTTATATATGAATAACACATTTTCTTAAATATATACATGCATGTGTTTGTATTTATATATATAAAATAATTATATACAGCACACACAAATATATTATGTAAACACAGACTTTTATTTTGGATGCGATTAATCGGAATTAATTTTTGCACAGCCCTAGTTACAACACATCATTTGCATAATTTAATGCAACATTTGAGGAAACTTGTCATATAAAAAAAGGTTTGCATTTCTTAATGTAATTAATAAAATGATAGTTTTTTTTACCCTGATCACTTGCGTTAAATCAAACCTGATGTGACTTGGACGTAATTATGCATGTTAGTGTAAAGTGATGTTTTATAAGCCTTTACTCTTATATAAACAGAGAAACCACGTCCAAATGATCTCGCAACATGAACTAAGAGAAACTGAGATGTGAGAGCGTAACAGAGATGTGCTGATCCAACCAACAATCAAGAAATAAAACGGTTAGAAGCGTGAGAGAATAACTCTGAAGACAGATAAACGAAAAAACAATCATGTCGCTTGAAACGAGTCTCAATCAAACTCATGGAAGAGCACATCACACATGAGAAAAGACATTACTGAGCTATTGATCCAGCTTATACTAAACTATCATCTGCAGTATTCTCTCGCCATAGCACACACACACACACACACATTCACAGTTTCACATACACTTAACCCTTGTGCATCAATTAAAAAAAGTTACACATAGGTAAAAAGAGGACAAAAATGTCCATGTCAAAAAACTGTCATAAAAATGTGACGCTTTGAAACACAGACTTAAGTTTGGTATCATTTTAAAGAAGGCCCTTTGCAGATTATTGCTGAAGTAAAAAAAATAATAATAAGTAAATCCAAAAAAAAAAAGTTATATAGGTATACATTTATGAAAATTACTTATAAAATAATATTTTATATAAAATATATATTTTTTAAATCAGTTTGAACTCGAAACTACAATAAAATCAAAGCCATAAATCTAAATAGGTTGTGTTCCAAATCTGAGGATGATATCTCAAAAAATGAGCTTTCGGTAACAGTTTGTTTGGGCGTAGTAACATATTTTCCCCATTGGGTGGCAGCAAAACCCCACTGGAGCTCACAGTGATTGGATTTGTTATTTGCAGTTTTTCTCTCTCAGTCTGACAAACACACACATGCGCACACACACATACTAACCACACTCTGACATCCATACCAACACACCCACACAAATATTGTTGCATAATTTATCCAGTTGGCTCTATAATATGCCGAAGCAGAAAACAGGAATAAAGCGACATTTGTTTTATAGCCCAAACTTTAAAAAAATGGCACCATCTGATAAAAAATAGTCAAAAATAAAATTTTGAAGCCTTGCCATCAGAATGAAAGCCTTGCATAATTTTATAGTTAACTGAACCGGGGATTAAAAATGGCAGTTTTAATGGGGACATTTTTGTCCAAAAGGTGCTGAGAGGGAGTATTATTGTACCTAATGCAAAAAATATTTTTTTAAGAAAATGACGGTAAAATAGTAAAATTCCAATAAAAATACACACCTGTGCCAAGTTTTTTGCAGTTAGCTTTAACACAGGCAAAGTGATCAAAAAAACAAAACTGAAAAGCACAAAAATGTCCACAAGGATGCACAAGGGTTAAAGAAATAATAGGCTTGATTCATCAGTATATACGGCGCTGTACACTATATTGAGGAACCATCCTCATGTTCTCCGTTAATTAAGACCCTCATTAATAGCAGGAAGAGGCCGAATTGAAGTGTAAATGGAGTGTCGCGCTGAAAGGTTTACAGCGTCTGACTCGCGTCTCGCAGGCCCGAGTGTTTCTGAACACAACGTGACCTACTTTCAACACAATAAACCCAGAAGAACTAAAAATCCCAGATTAAAAACTGTGAAGCACCAGCAGACGAGCTGTGTTAAATATACACGCTTTATAGTGAAGCTGCTGCGAGTGTGTGTGTCTACTTAACTGTATTTTTGGAACTAATTTGTACCCAGATGCGAACAAAACCTGACAAAAATCTCCAAAAACCTCCTTTAGGGACGTCCTCATTTGTAAATCTGGTCATTTTTACAAAAAGTTATCTATACAAAAATCTAAAAATGCAGAAAGTTGTGAGTGATGGGTAGGTTTAAGGGGTCGGGTTGGTGTGTGTTTGTGTGCACTCTCAGAAAAAAAGGTACAAAAGCTGTCACTGGGGCTGTACCTTTTCAAAAGGTAAACTTTTGTCCATTTCAGGTTCTAATAAGTACATTTTAAGTGTCAATAGGAACATTTTATGTGCTAATATGTACATTGCATGTGCTAATGTGTACATTTTAGGTGCTAATAGGAACATTTTAGGTGCTAATATGTACATTTCAGGTTCTAATAAGTACATTTTAAGTGTTAATAGGAACATTTTAGGTGCTAATATGTACATTGCATGTGCTAATAGGAACATTTTAGGTGCTAATGTGTACATTTTAGGTGCTAATAAGTACATTTTAAGTGCTAATAGGAACATTTTAGGTGCTAATATGTAAATTTAATGCGCTAATGTGTACATTTTAGGTGCTAATATGTACATTTCATGTCCTAATATGTACATTTTAGGTGCTAATATGTACATTTCATGTCCTAATATGTACATTTTAGGTGCTAATATGTCTATTTTAGGTGCTAATATGTACATTTCATGTCCTAATATGTACATTTTAGGTGCTAATATGTCTATTTTAGGTGCTAAGAACATTTTAGGTGCTAATATGTACATTTCAGGTTCTAATAAGTACATTTTAAGTGTTAATAGGAACATTTTAGGTGCTAATATGTACATTTCATGTCCTAATATGTACATTTTAGGTGCTAATATGTCTATTTTAGGTGCTAATATGTACATTTTAGGTGCTAATATGTCTATTTTAGGTGTTAATATGTACATTTTAGGTGCTAATATGTCTATTTTAGGTCATAATATGTCTATTTTAGGTGTTAATATGTACATTTTAGGTGCTAATATGTCTATTTTAGGTGTTAATATGTACATTTTAGGTGCTAATATGTCTATTTTAGGTGTTAATATGTACATTTTAGGTGCTAATATGTCTATTTTAGGTGTTAATATGAAGAGCTCTTTTCCAAAACGCTATAAATCCATTTCAATAGTTTTCAGGAAAACTACATTTTTTACCTAGACCCACACATTTTGTGAATATTCAAATTATCCTGTTTAAATGTTTTATTGGTTCAGTCTGAACATTTTGAACAATAATTATTAAATCAAACAACAATATTGTTAATGATAATTTAAAAGTTAATTTTATTTTTTTCCAAAACGCTATAAATCGAAATAAACCTCAAACAAATAGTACCAATTTCAGCATATGCATGAAAAAAACAAATTATTAATACCAATTTCAACATATGCATGAAAAAAGCGAATTATTAAAAATGATCAATATATGATAACGATATTCAAAAAAGGGATGGGCACCCCTCCAGCACATGCACACACACACAGGCTACATAACATGTGAGCAAAGCGGAGCAGCATGACGCTTAAATATAAGTTAAAAAAAACAAAAAAACAAAATAAACATTTCACATTTGTTTTTAATAATATTACATTACTTATTTTTATTATTTCATCTATGTTGAGTAGGCTATGAAAAGGGAACCGCATGAGATTAGTAAGATAGGATCAAAATTCAAAAGCTGCCCAATATCGGAAAATATTTGGAGTGCGTCAGACATGATTTTGACCACTTATTAAGTTTTGTTTTGTAGAAAGCTTGTAAATTTCGTTTCATATAAATTGTATCTTCATTTTAATAAATGTTTCATCGACAAATTGACTGGATTAATACATTAGAAGTAAATATCAGACAATATAATCAGGACACAGAGGCGCGCAGGTGAACCGGAGCGCGTCTCATAATATGAACCGAAACACCGCGATGCTTGCCTCACACAGGCCTGAGAACTAAGCTACAGAAAGCTTTAAATATCTACTTTTAAACAAAACAATTAAAAACTAAAATAAATTGGCAACTCTCTGCGTATGTAGGCTAATTCGAAGTATGCGTTTCTCTATGCGCGTTCACTGCGAAGATGGCGAGTAAGCATCATCAACTTTATCTTTGTTGCTGACACTGAGACCCCGTTTACACCTGGTATTAAAATGCGATCTGTATCCAGATAAGTTATCCGGATAATAAGTACTGATTCCATTTACATGGCCACATAAATGTGTTTTTGCAAAACGGATATAAATCCGATCTTCACCTCCTGCGTTTATGCAGATTTAATGGATTGCACGCCACCAAAAGCAACAGATCTGAGCGGCATTTTATTGATCATCAGCTAATTTCCAAATCAGAGACATCAATAAGAGAGAGTGGCAACAGGCCTGGTAAGATAATTTCGTTTCTTTACTTGAAGATGTGTTAACTGCGTCTGTGACTTACTTTTCGATGTTTGCATGAATAGACGCTCAGCTGCTCATCTGCGGTGATGCGTGTCGCATCTGACTAGGCTATAACATGACATATAGCCTATATAACACGCTCTCACTCGTTTATTTTTTAGCATTTTTGGGAGGAGTAAAATATACATATGTGGTTTCAACAACCAGATTGCGTTTACACCTAGTAAAGATCCGGACACAATGCGAGCCAGACTACCTCCAGATGTGGTCAGGCAGATTCGATCGCGATCCGATCACAACGCGTTTACACCTTGCATTAACATGCGTTTTTTATTATCCGGATAACTTATCTGGATACAGATCGCATTTTAATACCAGGTGTAAACGGGGTCTGACAGAAAACACTAGTTTATTAATAAACAATTCAAATGTTTCATCCATCATTACTTTTGCCGGTTCTTTGTGGCAAGCTTTATGCATACGTTGAGATGCGGAATATGCAATTAAAAACGCTCATATGGTTTCTCTCCCATTTAATTAAATCAATATATGTGATTACTGATAATACAAATGGCTTAAATGATCTACTACTAGTCGACTAGAAAACTAGGACTCATTTTGAGGAATGAATGAAAATAATAAACCTCTGTTCAGAGTGCCGCCGTGCTGGATTGTGTAGAGCGCTCATTGAATTTGAGGATTTATCGTGTTTAGGCTAAAAACAGGGCTGGCGCTTATCGTGGTTTGGAAAGAAACTGTATCTTGCAGTACATTTTAAACAAGGAAATATAGCGATTCGGCATGAAACGTTGATAGAGCAGTGAAAGGGTTCTGTCCGCAGCAGAATGACACGACAAACTCATTTTTTTTAAAAATGTCGTTTAACGCGTTTTGGAAAAGAGCTCTTCATATGTACATTTTAGGTGCTAATATGTCTATTTTAGGTCATAATATGTATATTTTAGGTGCTAATACGTCTATTTTAGGTGTTAATATGTACATTTTAGGTGCTAATATGTCTATTTTAGGTGTTAATATGTACATTTTAGGTGCTAATATGTCTATTTTAGGTCATAATATGTATATTTTAGGTGCTAATACGTCTATTTTAGGTGTTAATATGTACATTTTAGGTGCTAATATGTCTATTTTAGGTGTTAATATGTACATTTTAGGTGCTAATATGTCTATTTTAGGTGTTAATATGTACATTTTAGGTGCTAATATGTCTATTTTAGGTGTTAATATGTACATTTTAGGTGCTAATATGTCTATTTTAGGTGTTAATATGTACATTTTAGGTGCTAATATGTCTATTTTAGGTCATAATATGTATATTTTAGGTGCTAATATGTCTATTTTAGGTGTTAATATGTACATTTTAGGTGCTAATATGTCTATTTTAGGTGTTAATATGTACATTTTAGGTGCTAATATGTCTATTTTAGGTGTTAATATGTACATTTTAGGTGCTAATATGTCTATTTTAGGTGTTAATATGTACATTTTAGGTGCTAATATGTCTATTTTAGGTGTTAATATGTACATTTTAGGTGCTAATATGTCTATTTTAGGTCATAATATGTATATTTTAGGTGCTAATACGTCTATTTTAGGTGTTAATATGTACATTTTAGGTGCTAATATGTCTATTTTAGGTCATAATATGTCTATTTTAGGTGTTAATATGTACATTTTAGGTGCTAATATGTCTATTTTAGGTGTTAATATGTACATTTTAGGTGCTAATATGTCTATTTTAGGTCATAATATGTATATTTTAGGTGCTAATATGTACATTTTAGGTGCTAATATGTCTATTTTAGGTGTTAATATGTACATTTTAGGTGCTAATATGTCTATTTTAGGTCATAATATGTATATTTTAGGTGTTAATATGTACATTTTAGGTGCTAATATGTCTATTTTAGGTCATAATATGTATATTTTAGGTGCTAAATTGTACATTTTAGGTGCCAGTAAGGTACCAATATGCAGCCTTTGGGTACAAAAGTGTACCTTTTGAAAAGGTACAGCCCCAGCGACAGCTTTTGTACCTTTTTTTCTGAGAGTGTGGGATGGGTAGGTTTAGAGGTTGGGTTAGTGTGTGTGTGTGTGTGTGTGTGTGTGGGATGGGTAGGTGTAAGATAACTTCATCACACACTGATTTAGACACAAGCCGCTGTGTGATATCTCTTCTTCTCTCTACAGTTGATTGTGTTGATGATCATTAACGTGAAGGTCACAATCAGCATCTGACGCCTCTGAAGATCTGACTAACGTCAAGCAGCGAGCGACTAGTGTGTGAGTGTCCCAACTAGACAATAGCGACTCAGTGAAGCCTGCAGTCGAGCAAGAGTGTGTGTTGGATGGCTGTGTGTGTGTGTGTGTGTTGGATGGTTCGTACCTCAGCATGGGTGACTTCGGGTGAGGCGGCGTGTGATCGGCGTCCTGTGTTTGCTGGGCTTTTCTGGTCACTTGTTTGTAGATGTTTCGTGCCGATACACCCAACCAGAGCATAGTGGACAGAGAAGAGTAATGCAACACCATCCCGACCTGAAACACACACACACACACACAAGTGTTTGAGGCGCAAAACACACTGAAACAATAATTGGCAAGAATGCTTTTAAAAAAAAACATTTAAAACATTGCAAAAATATATATATATAGTTCAATAAATGCTGCTCTTTTAACCGTTCGGTTCATCAAACAATCCTGAGAAATAAAATTTATCACAAACATATTCATAATAATAATAATCATAAATGTTTCTTGAGCATCAGATCCTCATTTTAGAGTGATTTGTGAAGGATCATGTGACACTGAAGACTGGAGTAATGATGATGAAAATCACAGGAATTAATTACACTTTACTGGATATTCACATAGAAAACTGATGATTTACACTGGAATAATATTTCACATTTTTACTGTATTTTTGATCAAATAAATGCAGTCTTGATGAGCAGAAGAGACTTCTTTCAACACCATTAAGAAGTCTTACTGACCAGTAGAAGTATATAAAGTACATCACAGATTATTACAGCTCAATGAAAGCAAACGGGACACACTTTATATAAGCTTTATTTAGTGATAACTTTTCCTTTGGTTGTTATCTCTCAAATCAAACACATGAAACACATCAGCATTAACATTAAGCGTAATGTGTGTCTTATGAACACTGAACCGGATTTATATAAAATGAGATTGAAATGGTGACTGATATTAATAATCTCAAGGCCAATTACACAGTCTAGTCTATTAAAATACAAATAAAACTGGAACTGTATCCTAATGATACTTCAATAACACTGCAACACACACAGATAATGCTTTGTATTTTAATTACATCGTTTTTTACTTAAATATTGTTATTGTTTTGTTGATGATGACCTTGAGTGTCAAGAAAGACGCCTTAAAATAAAATGCATAATAATAAGAAGAATAATAATCGCTCAGCTGAACATATAAATCCAGTTCCCGTCTCTGTCGTGGTAATCTACATTAATGCTGCGCTGTCATATATTCAGCAGGAATATGACTATCTCTCTCATCCACTCACGCATCACCTTCTTTGAAGAGACAGCAAATAAAATAATCATATTTTGCCTGTGTCGTCGTCTGGGGGGAACATGCATGTTCACACACACACTGGTGTGAAATTACCCAGACGGATAAAACTCAGATCCATATCATCAGGAGACTGACTGACAACACATCCCCATTACACAGATTACACTTTCCCATGTCATCCATCACTCGGCCAAGGCCAGTCTAACCCACAGGAGGACATCCCTCATCAAGATGAATAAATATAAATCTGAGGACGACCTTCAACACCACAAACCCAGAGAAACAATGAGATCGGTCTCTTCTGCTCACCAGGCCTGAATATATTTCAGCAAAAATACAGTAAAAATTGTGAAATGTTTTTAGAAATTAAAATTGTGGTTTTCTATGTGAATATATAGTAAAGTGTAATTTATTCCTGTGATTTTCATCATCATTACTCCAGTCTTCAGTGTCACATGATCCTTCACAAATCACTCTAATATGAGGATCTGATGATCAACAAACATTTATGATTAGGATCATGTGAGACTGGAGTAATGATGCAAAAAAAAAAAAAAAAAAAAAAATCATATTTGGTCACAGGAATAAATTACAGTTTACAATATATTCAGATAAAACACAACCATTTTAAATGGCAATATTATTCACGATATTTACTGTATTTTTTAACTTTACATTTAATAAATGCAGACATGGGAGCAAAAAAGACTAAGGAATTAAGGAATAAATTATAGTTTACAATATATTCAGATAGAAAAGAGCTATTTTAAATTACATTCACATTTTTTAAGTTTTACTGTACATTTATTTAATAAACAGACCTCTCAACTAACCAAACAAACATCATATTCACAGACTAAATAATCTACACAATAAGAGGCACCACAGTGGAATATATATATATATATGAAGAGTTCAGATGCAAAAGCCTCTAAATGCCATTTAAAATTTTCTTCTAAAATGATCATTTTTATCAAACTTGTATATTTAAGTTCAGTAATTTCACTTAAATGACAATTAATAGGCAATATTCATTGCCATTTAAGTGAAATTACTGAACTTAAATATACCAAGCTTGATAAAAATGATCATTTTAGAAGAAAATTTCAAATGGCACTTAGAGGCTTTTGCATCTGAACTCTTCATATATATATATATACATATATATATATATATATATATATATATATATATATATATATATATATATATATATATATTAGGGCTGTCAACTTTAGTCGTTTAGTCGACTAATCGGTCGATGCCGTCGTGGTCGACTGACATTCTTATTGGTCGACCAGTTGCATTTTTTTTTTTTTACCAATAGAAGGAATTTTTCAATGACTTACTCCTTGATATTTATTCATTTATAAGCAGTTATTTATTACTGTATTCTAAATATAATTAGCCTATGTTTTGTCCCCAACTTTAAAATGCTTTAATTTAGGCTATTTTTGTAACTGCGCCACAGTTTAGCGCACACACATAATACACTCGGGAACCGCACGTGTGGCTGGCTGCGCTGCTGCTCGCGCTCGGTAAGGGATGCTGTATTCATTCTGTTAGAACGCTGCTTGTTTTGGCTTTAGTCGACAAAATGTCCAGGAAATATAAATCTTTTGTCTGGCTGCATTTTAAAACAAAGACGACAAGACTGTGGAGGGAGGCGATCGCGTTGCCATTATGAGCGCGCAAGTCGCGCGCCTACATTTGAAACCGAACTTGAGCGCGCAAAAGACGTGAGCAGCCTTTTAACGGCTATATCATGCTGACTCAATAGATTGTGTTTTCTTAATGTTTTCGTTTTTATTTGTACACTTGTGACTTGACGCATTTGAAAATAGCCTAAATAATGCAACAAAACGAAAATAAACCTATACGCGGTCCTGTACAGCCTATTATAGGATTGTTTTTAAGTTATTTGGGTTCTTTTGAGTGTTGTTTAAAACGCCTTGATCGTCAGGACTAAAGTTAACCCATAGATTTGAAAGTAAAGAAGAATATAAAGCCTGTATAAACGAGAGCTTTTGTTGGGATTTTTCATTATGTGGCAGATAGCAGTTATATTTTTTTGCAGCGTGTGGTGTGGTCAGGTGCGCGATTGGGACTGTACTATAGACCTGACAGAGCTCTTCACTTTTTGCAGTTAAAAAATCACTTAATTTTCAAAGAATTGTATTATTATTATAGTTTTATTTATTTGTGATGTTTTTTCGTTGTTGTTTTATAAATGCTCAATGACAATTGTTTAAAAAATGTTTAATCAAAACATCACTTTTTTTTTTTCTTTTTAGTCGACTAATCGTTGAGCAGGACTCGACTTTGGTCGACTAAGGATTTCTTTGGTTGAATACAGCCCTAATATATATATATATATATAATATTGGCGCCATATTTGTTTTCAATTGATCAGATATTTACACTCTATGCCATCATTTACAGATACAGCACTATCTTATTAAAAGCAAAGCACATATAAGCAAAACTGCTTGTTTACTCGCACACAAATTCTCTTCAATAAAACGTCTTTTAATCATCAGGATGCAACGATTAGCCTGTAACTCTGACTCCTCTAACGCAATAAAGACATTTTCTACATTCAAAAAGCATAGATTTTTATTATAGTACATTTATCAGTTATTGCCCATAAAATAAAAGTATTATTAGTTCATTCAGAATTATAATATCAGTGCATCTCTAGAGAACTGATCATGCAAATATTATAAGATGATAAACATTGTCAGTGGGTCATATGCATGTGTCTAATTCAGGATTCATTCAACATTTTATTGTAAATGTCTAAACGAAAATTTCGTTTTACAAAGTAACGTTTTTCATTTTCGTTTAACAGTAACGTTAGGACACAAATTTACTATAGGTTATTGGCCATAGTGTTATGCAAACGTTATAAAATTGCTATTGGGTCATATGCATGTGTTTAATTCAGGATTGTGCACCAATTTAATTGTAAATGTCTTCCCACTAAATTCCTGAATTTGATTGCAAACAGGATGCAAATGTACTATAGGTTATTGTCCATAACAAAAATCATAATCAGCTTATTATATAACAGTCAGAATTGAAATATCAGTGCATCTTCAGCACTCTCAAAAGCATGCAAATGTTAGTCAATTTGATTTGATTATGAGTAACAGGATGCAAATTCACATTCTATAAGGTAGAATTAAAAAGCAAGTGTAAACTGTAAAAAAAAATATTGTTGGTTTAACCTGGTTGCCTTAAAATTTTAAGTTCACTGAACCAGGCACATATAAAAAATTGAGTTAATACAATGAAGGAGATTGATTCAATCATCAGAAACTCAAAATATTACGTTATATGATTATATAGATTATCTGACAAAAGAAAAAATGTGATTAAAAATCATGAAAATGTTTTTTTTTTTACAGTGTGCGTCTGAAAAGGACAGTCACGTGAAGCCTGCGGGGTTCAGGAGCGAATGAAGACCCTGACAAACAAACCCGCCGCACTTATATAAGCGTACAGCGTCCCACTGACCCAAACCTTTATCTTTCGTCCATAATGTGTCTCCTCTACACAATGAGCAGACCCTTCAGCAATGCACACGAGAACAGAGCGGCTGAAAGCACCTAAAGCACACATATATGAAGGTCTATAGATGACTTCCAGTGTGTGAAGCATGTTCATTAAGGTCAGAGGCCGAGTGAATGCAAGCATGAGCTTTTTTTAGGGCCGGCGATGCCTTGAAAGAGCCGCTGTGAGAGATTAAAGGCAGGAGACTCACGGCCTGGCAGATGATGGGGTGTTTGATTCGGTTGATGCCTCCGGCGAACACAGCGAACGTCAGCGCCGAGTGGAAGCAGAAGTTCAGGAGCATGTGCCATCCCTTACGACTGATCCGGATCGCACTGGGAAAGCAGGATAAAACACACACAACATATGGTCAACATGTGTAAACCCGATTAAATCCCTAAATGTGCCTCTGAGTGCATGAGAGAGACGTACAGGTCATCAGCACAGCTGATAAAGTTCCCTCAGCATTTGGGATTAGATATCACACACACACACACACACTTCACCACAGCTAGAGATCGGCATGGCTTTATTTCAGTCTGATTTGCACTTATGGAAAGTTCCCCATACCGATCTCTCTACACTGTAAAAAAAAAATATTTTCAAGATTTGTTATCACAACATTTTCAACTAATAATTTATTTAGTTGAGATAACTTATTATTTTGAGTTTCTGATGATTAAATTAATCTCCTTCATTGTATTAACTCACTTTTTCCAGTTCAATCAACTTAAAATTTTAAGGCAACCCATGTTACTTACTTTTTTTAAGTTAAACAAACAATATTTTTTTTTTTACAGGATCATAGTGTCCCGGATCCATCAAATAACTGGCCTTTAAAAAGAAAAGTCTGCCCCACTATGGGATGTCCAGATTTATGACCCCTGTATTTTAACCCTTGTGCTGCATTAGGGACATTTTTGGTCTTTTGCAGTTTAATTTCTTTGACCATTTTGGCTGTTTTAATGCAAATGGTATGAAATTTGGCAATTTTGTGACTTTTTGGATACATGTAAAAAATGTGATCCCATTTTGCAAAATATGTATAACACACACTGTGTAGATCAAATAGTAACACTCAGCACCATAAAGACCAAAAATGGCCCATTGAAACCCATTAAAACGTTGTTTAAATCTGAGGCTGTCATTAATACATGAAACATGATTTTTGCTCAAACATACTTTCATTTTGAAACAAAAGCATTATATTTGCATTATAAAGTGTATGATATCACTACATATGTATTCCCTATGGGTGGAAATGCACCTTATTTTCCTGGTTTCCAATTAATGGGTTAAACTCCTGAAACTGAATACATTTTTGGTAGTTATGATGAGGACTGATGCTGATTAAAAGATTTAACTTGGTAAAAGTGGAAAATAATAATAATATATAATATTTTAGGCAATGTTTAATATGGGGCCATTTTTGTTTTTTTTTTAAAATCTGACATAACACAAAATCTTTAAATGCACCAGAAATAATGTTGCTGCTAATCTTTGACATATTCAAGACTGTAATAATCCAAATCTAAAGTTTTCTCTTTGCATTTATTTTATTGAAAATAATTAAATTTTTGTGTTTTTTCCTCTTATACAAATCGATGGTTTCGCCAACAAAATCCGGTAATAAAGGGTTAAAATCCTGAAATTGAATAATTTTTTGGTAGTTATGATGAGGACTGATGCTGATTAAAAGATTTAACTTGGTAAAAGTGGAAAATAATAATAATATATAATATTTTAGGCAATGTTTATTATGTGGCCATTTTTGGTCCTTAATGCACTCAACGGTGTTGGTGGAAGGACATTTATTTATTTTTGATACATTATTCATTCACAAAGAAAATTGGTGTGACACACACTCAGCCTTGAGCGTCACACAGACACACACTCCTGAGTGCGCTTCAGCCGGACCGATCCGTTATTCGCTCAAATTACAGTGTGTACTTCTAGATACCCTTTTCCTCATTACAGTAATTCCGTAATTTACTGCAGACTATTGAAGCAAACAGCTAATTTTCATTTACCTTAAAGGAGTAGTTCACTTTTGAAAAAACTTTTGCTGATAATTTACTCACCCCCGTGTCATCCAAGATGTCCATGTCTTTCTTTCTTCAGTCGAAAAGAAATTAAGGTTTTTGATGAAAACATTCCAGGATTTTCTCCATATAATGGACTTCAATGGGGACCAAACGGTTCAAGGTCCAAAAGACAGTTTCAGTGCAAACTGTTCAAAGGGCTTTAAATGATTCCAAACGATGAATAAGGGTCTTATCAAGCGAATCGATCGCTCATTTAATAAATAAATATAAGTTTTATAAGCTCAAATGCTCGGCTTGCTCTGTTCTGTGATGCGCGTTCGTGACTCTCCTGTTCGAACTCGTTCTTCAAACTGAACGAATCTTTTTTTGAGTCATGACTCAAAGGGTCCTTGATAAGACCCTTATTCATCGTCTGGAGTCGTTTAAAGCCCTTTGAACAGTTTGCACTGAAACTGTCTTTTGGACCTTGAACCGTTTGGTCCCCATTGAAGTCCATTATATGGAGAAAATCCTGGAATGTTTTCATCAAAAACCTTCATTTCTTTTCGACTGAAGAAAGAAAGACATGGACATCTTAGATGACAGGGGGCGAGTAAATTATCAGCAAATTTTTTTTTTAAAGTGAACTACTTCTTTATAGCATTAAGATCAATTTCCAAAAGATGATTTTTTATTCCTCTTTTTAGTCAACTTTAGCATTTGTTTTCACTGTATATTATAAAATCTAAAACAAAACATATATAATACAACCAATAAACAAAAAAATATTATTTAGTATATATGTTGTAAAATGCATCATAAAATGCAATAAATGTAATATTTTAGTATTCATTTATTTTTTTGAATCTAATATATATAATCTATAATACACACTCAAAACTGGGTCACCAATCTGAAATCAGTTTGTTTCCTCTCAGAGCGAGTAGATCAGTTTCTCTCCAGCTCAGCTTCAATTAAAACTCGTTAGAAAGATCGCATGAACCCACGACGCATTAAACCGCCGTCTCTGGAAGTTCAGGGACAGATTTCTCCTCTCAGAGCCATAAATCATGCGCTCAGAGTCTCTCTGGGTCACGAGCTCCAGCCTGGCATCACTCCAGTGTGTGTGTGTGTGTGTGTGTGTGTGTGTGTGTGAGAGCCTGCAGGAAAAACTGATCTGATGGACTTTAAATGGTCTCACAGCATTTCCATTTACACTTGATAAAGTTGGCAGGATCAGCAGCCAATTACAGTCCTGCCGTGATGGATACACACACACTCACAGCTGTGACATCAACTGTGGCGTCTCCTTTTACACACTCACTAGCATCATATATATAATATTCATTACGGTTTAAAAAGTTTGGGGTCGTCAGATTTTTTTGTGTCGTTGAAAGAAGTCTCCTCTGCTCATCAAAGCTGCATTTATTTGAGAAAAATGCAATAAAAATTGTTAAATATTACAATTTAAATCATTTGTTTTCTATGTGAATATATAGTAAAGTGTAATTTATTCCTGTGATCAAAGCTGCATTTATTTGAGAAAATACAGTAAAAACAGTGGAATATTATTATAATGTAAATCATCTGTTTTCTATGTGAATATATAATAAAGTGTAATTTATTCCTGTAATCAAAGCTGCATTTATTTGAGAAAATACAGTAAAAACTGTGAAATACTGTATTATTATAAAGTAAATCATCTGTTTTCTATGTGAATATATAATAAAATGTAATTTATTCCTGTGGCCAAAGCTGCATTTATTTGAGAAAATACAGTAAAAACAGTGAAATATTATTATAATGTAAATGATCTGTTTTCTATGTGAATATATAATAAAGTATAATTTATTCCTGTGATCAAGGCTGCATTTATTTGAGAAAATACAGTAAAAACAGTGAAATATTATTATAATGTAAATCATCTGTTTTCTATGTGAATATATAATAAAATGTAATTTATTCCTGTGATCAAAGCTGCATTTATTTGAGAAAATACAGTAAAAACAGTGAAATACTATTATAATGTAAATGATCTGTTTTCTATGTGAATATATAATAAAGTGTAATTTATTCCTGTAATCAAAGCTGCATTTATTTGAGAAAATACAGTAAAAACTGTGAAATACTGTATTATTATAATGTAAATGATCTGTTTTCTATGTGAATATACAGTAAAGTGTAATTTATTCCTGTAATCAAAGCTGCATTTATTTGAGAAAATACAGTAAAAACAGTGAAATAGTGTATTATTATAAAGTAAATCATCTGTTTTCTATGTGAATATATAATAAAATGTAATTTATTCCTGTGGCCAAAGCTGCATTTATTTGAGAAAATACAGTAAAAACAGTGAAATATTATTATAATGTAAATGATCTGTTTTCTATGTGAATATATAATAAAGTGTAATTTATTCCTGTAATCAAAGCTGCATTTATTTGAGAAAATACAGTAAAAACTGTGAAATACTGTATTATTATAATGTAAATGATCTGTTTTCTATGTGAATATATAATAAAGTGTAATTTATTCCTGTGGCCAAAGCTGCATTTATTTGAGAAAATACAGTAAAAACAGTGGAATATTATTATAATGTAAATCATCTGTTTTCTATGTGAATATATAATAAAGTGTAATTTATTCCTGTAATCAAAGCTGCATTTATTTGAGAAAATACAGTAAAAACTGTGAAATACTGTATTATTATAATGTAAATGATCTGTTTTCTATGTGAATATATAATAAAATGTAATTTATTCCTGTGGCCAAAGCTGCATTTATTTGAGAAAATACAGTAAAAACAGTGGAATATTATTATAATGTAAATGATCTGTTTTCTATGTGAATATATAATAAAGTGTAATTTATTCCTGTAATCAAAGCTGCATTTATTTGAGAAAATACAGTAAAAACAGTGGAATATTATTATAATGTAAATGATCTGTTTTCTATGTGAATATATAATAAAGTGTAATTTATTCCTGTGGCCAAAGCTGCATTTATTTGAGAAAATACAGTAAAAACAGTGAAATAATATTATAATGTAAATCATCTGTTTTCTATGTGAATATATAATAAAGTGTAATTTATTCCTGTAATCAAAGCTGCATTTATTTGAGAAAATACAGTAAAAACTGTGAAATACTGTATTATTATAATGTAAATTATCTGTTTTCTATGTGAATATATAATAAAATGTAATTTATTCCTGTGGCCAAAGCTGCATTTATTTGAGAAAATACAGTAAAAACAGTGAAATAATATTATAATGTAAATCATCTGTTTTCTATGTGAATATACAGTAAAGTGTAATTTATTCCTGTGATCAAAGCTGCATTTATTTGAGAAAATACAGTAAAAACAGTGAAATAATATTATAATGTAAATGATCTGTTTTCTATGTGAATATATAATAAAATGTAATTTATTCCTGTGGCCAAAGCTGCATTTATTTGAGAAAATACAGTAAAAACAGTGAAATATTATTATAATGTAAATCATCTGTTTTCTATGTGAATATATAATAAAATGTAATTTATTCCTGTGATCAAAGCTGCATTTATTTGAGAAAATACAGTAAAAACAGTGAAATAATATTATAATGTAAATCATCTGTTTTCTATGTGAATATATAATAAAGTGTAATTTATTCCTGTAATCAAAGCTGCATTTATTTGAGAAAATACAGTAAAAACTGTGAAATACTGTATTATTATAATGTAAATTATCTGTTTTCTATGTGAATATATAATAAAATGTAATTTATTCCTGTGGCCAAAGCTGCATTTATTTGAGAAAATACAGTAAAAACAGTGAAATAATATTATAATGTAAATCATCTGTTTTCTATGTGAATATACAGTAAAGTGTAATTTATTCCTGTGATCAAAGCTGCATTTATTTGAGAAAATACAGTAAAAACAGTGAAATAATATTATAATGTAAATGATCTGTTTTCTATGTGAATATATAATAAAATGTAATTTATTCCTGTGGCCAAAGCTGCATTTATTTGAGAAAATACAGTAAAAACAGTGAAATAATATTATAATGTAAATGATCTGTTTTCTATGTGAATATATAATAAAGTGTAATTTATTCCTGTGGCCAAAGCTGCATTTATTTGAGAAAATACAGTAAAAACAGTGTAATATTATTATAACGTAAATCATCTGTTTTCTATGTGAATATCCAGTAAAGTGTAATTTATTCCTGAATTTATCATCATTACTCCAGTCTTCAGTGTCACATGATCCTTCACAAATCACTCTAATATGAGGATCTGATGCTCAACAAACATTTATGATTATTATCAGAGTTGGAAATATTTCGGGATTCAATGTTGAACACCGTTTATATTTTTTTATTGTATTTTTCAGAAGAAAGTAACAAAAAATAGCATTTATTTAAAACAGAATCTTTTGTAACATTATAAATGCGTTCACTATCCCTTTTTTATCAATTCAATGTTTCCCTGCGGAATGAAAGTATTAAAACCATACTCGCCCAACACCAAACTTTTAAACGCTCGTGTAAATGTTTCATAATTTCATACTTCAAGATCGCGAAATCATGCGAACTGATTCAAGCATAAGCAGAAACTAATAAGAGCACTTCTACATTCTTCATTTCAGCTCAGTTTCACACAGTGGAGATGACTTCATAGATGTGTGTGGGGAACTTCAGCCCACAACATGATGATTCAATCTCGTAAAGACACACATTAGCCCCAGAGGTTTACTAGAAAACTCAATAAAGATTCATTTGCGGATAGCCGAAGAAAAGATGACACGATTCTGTGGCTGGAGTGTGATTTCCCCGAAGCCCTGATGATGGACTGATTTCATCTCAAGAGTCTGCCGTGTAAATGAAGGAATCTACATCTACAGCACGCACACACACACACACACACACAGATGAGAGACGCCTGACTCACAGTCCGAAGAAAACAAACGTCTAACTGAGATGAAAGCTGTGGATCAGAAGAGTGTGTGTGTGTGTGTGATCTGACAGACGTCCACTTCTGACTCATGAGTGTCTTCATGATGGAAGATCAATAAAGCTGAACTATTTGTGTGTGTGTGTGTGACAGCCTTATTCACCAGAACATTCACAACAAACTGAAAGACGATCTATTCTGCCCTTTCCACTAGAACAGGTTTTCCTGCATTATTCTCCATTGTTGCGGCTCCTCTCTTCCCAGTCTGTCAGTAACGCTCTGTTCACTTCCTGTCTCTGTGAAGCACACTGTGCTCTGATTGGTTGGCTGGAGCAGTGTGTTGTGATTGGTTGAACGCTTCGAGTGTGTTATTATACCGCCAGTTTCAACCAAGCGGCAATCTTCCGGTCTCTCTCTTAAACTCAACGCTGAGTGAGTTGAACTGCAGTTCCTCCACTGACCACTAGAGGCGCTGCAGAAGAGACTCACTCCCATGTATAGTATCCAACGCCGAACCCCAGCGCTAGAGCCGGAAGTAAGGGGCGGAGTTACGTTCTAACCAACAACAGTGCCAGGGTCGTGAGTGAGGGGCGGAGCTTAAGTTTGAAACCTAATAACGCCACCTAATGTAATTTGGAGGGTATTTTACACATGAAACGGCTTATTGAACATGAAACCTCTATACGTATGGATGTTATGATGCTACATTTCAGTACAATAAGCATTTTAAAACATTGATTTTGTGTAATATAATTGTATATACAGTCCCTCCAGGATTTCACGATTTTTTTTTTGTGATTTTTGCGATCAAAATGACTGATTTTGTGGTGGTAATTTCCAAAAATTTGTGAAAAAATTTGCGATTTATATATAACATTTACCATAATAGTATTTAGTCCTTCCAGAAAAACCAGAGATTTTTTGTGATTGTTGTGATTATTATTTTTTTTTAATTTTTTTATTTATTTATTTATATATTTATTTATTTATTTTTTGCGATGAAATTGCAGGAATTTGCAAAAATTGAGGGAACTTGCAAAAATTGCGGTTTGATGAAAAAGAGAAAAAAAAGTGATTCCTCCAACATCCTGTTCTCACTAGGCTAATGTAAGAGTCATTTCTCATTACTTCATTTGATAAGCAAGCATACTACATCATAGAAAGTGCTGGGAATATTTAATTTCTCATCTTGTTTTATTCCAGACTGTATGAGTGTAAATAAGGTGTGGCCCCTTTAAGAGCTGTTGAACTCTCTGCAGTGTTATATGTGCGCCTCGAACGCCCCATGTGTGCGGGTAATTTCAGTTTGATGCTACTTCTTTTATCTTATGTTGTTTATTAAGTAACAATGTGACGGTAGAACGTGTGACAGACAGTTATACGAGTTCGATTTGTGAGATGTCAATCGCCTCCGCGAGTCTGTCTGGTGTCGCGTAATTGCGTCACTTCATAACGTTCCCATGGAAACAGGGGGAAATGGCTGCTCTTATGTGAAGCAAACGGAACATTTTTTAACTTTCTGCTAAGATACATGTGACTTTTTTTGCAACCAAAATGCGAGGATTATGAAATCATGCAAACCCCGCATATTTTGCACGGAAATCGGCAATTTATGCGGCGAAAGTGCGGCGTATTTGAAAAAATGCGGACTTTGGCTGATTTTGCATTGAATTCAGCGATCGCATAATCGCGTTTTTCTGGAGGGACTGTATATAGTTTCAGTTATCCGTTTCATTGTATTATGAGTTACTTCCTGATCATGATGGTGAAAAAATAATACTTGAAACTTATCGGCATTTTAATGTATAACAGTTTAATAATTTTAGCTAATCAGTTTATACATAGGCTACGTGTAGATTTACGAAGGTAAGACCTTCGTTTTTTGGTTTTTTATGAAGGAGTTAACTTTGTATAATAAAGCTTTGAAAGATATAAAACAAGACAAGCATTGGAGGTTTTCGAAATTATACACAATTCGATAACTCATTAGACCTCTGTGATATTTTATGTTATATTTATTTATTTATTGTGTTTACAAAAATCTTAAATTGTTTTGAAATTGAAGATATCTATTTGTAAGATGATTTTGATTGTTTAATAAAAAAAATAAAATAAAAAAAAAAACCCATGGGTATTTTGGATAAAATATACTTTATTTCACAAGAACATGTGCAGCATGCATTTTTTTTCCGTGTCAAATAATAATGTCAAAACCTAAAAAAAAGAGAGAGAAAATTCTGCATTGTTTTAAACGAAACAATAAAAATGTATACAAATGTCCAATTCAACCCTAGGCCTGTTTTATAACAACAATCTTGTATACATATAACTTACAATGTATCAAATGATGATGGGCCATTTTGTCCTTACATTCTTGCTAAAATAACTATAATGCAATAATAATAATAATTCCGCCCCTCCCTCACTTCCGGTTCTTCAGCTGGATATATCTCACTCCCAGAGACACGCATGTTAAACTGCCCAACTTTACAGAAGAAAAAAAAACAAGCCGAAAGTGGTTTGGTCTATATTGCTAATTTTGCCCTTCATGACGACTGTTTTTTATAACTCATTCGTTTAAATTATACTAAACCCGCATAGTTAAGGGCGTGGCCACTTGAGTGACAGGTGGATTGCCGCTGGCCGTTTCTCTGCTGTCTGTTAGCGTCACATGACCTCAGCTAACTGCCTCGCTGCTCCCAGTTTATCTGGGAGTGACGCGCTAACAAGATGGCGACGGCCGGCTCCGCCCACTTTGGGCTTTACAAACATTCTTCAATAAAGTCACGGACACTACGTCCATATTTTCTACACAGTCTATGGTTTCAACACACTACTAACTAACTGCGTATTAATTATTATAATGAGGAATATTGTGACGTGTTCGTTCCAGGAGTTCAGAAACACTGATATAAAGATTAATTGAAGAGTTCAGATGCAAAAGCCTCTAAATGCCATTTGAAATTTTCTTCTTTAATGATGATTTTTATCAAACTTGTATATTTAAGTTCAGTAATTTCACTTAAATGACAATTAATAGGTAATTATCATTGCCATTTTAGTGAAATTAGTAAACTTAAATATACAAGTTTGATAAAAAAAATCAGCATTAAAGAAGAAAATTTCAAATGGCATTTAGAGGCTTTTGCATCTGAACTCTTCAAATCCTTTTTCATGCTCAAACAGCAACATCACACACTAGAGAGAGATGAACATGGAGACAAAAGCAGAATAAGTGCTCTTTAAAGCAGATCAATAGTGCAAAATCTTTACGGTATCATTTGCTGAAATTCAGATATTATAATGAGCGATTGCTTACTGTCTGACCAATCAGAGCAGAGCAGCTCTCATAGAGGCGGAGCTTAGTGTTTCAGACTCTGACGCTGCAGTGGAGATTATGAGGAAATAAAGTGTTTCTGACATCAGATGCGTGTGAACCTGCTGTAGGAGACGCCACAACAACATTAGGAACCTTTCAAATATCATAATAGGGGTCTTTAATGCCCTACCTGTGGTGCACTATGTAGGTGATGATGGAGGCGAACAGACAGAGGAGCATGACAGCCGTACAGGCGTAAACCACCGGATGCAGGAACTCTCCCGGATACGGAGGGAACGACAGCACCTTCTTCAGATCCTGAGAGAGAGAGAGAGAGAGAGCATCAGTTTCCGTTACCATGACGACACAGACTCATGACCAGAGCGAAAAAATGAGCACTTTCCACACAATCATTGTTTAGTACGGAGCCCCTAAAGGGACATTGTGGTGGTAAAAATTTGGGATGGGAGAAAAATATATTTTTCCAATCTTTAGCGTTCCCTCACAGTCCCTGTTTCATAGTGTTTGAACTTGGACTCAAATATAAAGATAAAGAAATGCAAAGTTGGCAATATTCACAGATTCAAACTTCCCGTGAGCTAAACGTTGATAAAACACAAAATAACACCTATATTTATAATCTCAGAACATGGACGAATGAAACATCCTTAAAAGAATTGAAATTCAATATCACCGTCACATCCATGAAAAGACGTCATTTTATCTTTCTGCAAACAAACCGATAGGAAACACTTTAGTTTAGGGTTTAATTCTCACTGTTATCTAGTTGCATATTACTAGGATCTTATTGGCTGTTTATTAGTGATTATGAACAGCATGACTATATTCTGCCTTGTTGGAGTTATTAACTCGTTTTGCGGCGATATTGAGGATATTTTGAAATACATATGTTTATTTATCTAGGGTTAAATGTTTTTAGGAGTTTATTTAAAGTGGCATTTTACTTATACAACACATACAGAAAATAATGAAATCATACATGTCACGATTTTGATCAAATCTCTCATAAAACATTCCAGGATTTTCTCCATATAATGGACTTCAATGGGGACCAAACGGTTCAAGGTCCAAATGAGAGTTTCAGTGCAAACTGTTCAAAGGGCTTTAAACGACTCCAGACGATGAATTAGGGTCTTATCAAGGACCCTTCGAGTCGTGACTCGAAAAAAGATTAGTTCATTTTGATGCTTTAACTTAATTTTGATTAATTTCAAAACAAGGAAAACAAGACTTAATATCTTTTTATCTAGTAAATGCATCTTGATTTAAAGGAGTAGTTCACTTCCGTCCCACAGGTGGGACGTTTGCCACTATATTTTTAAAACAATAATATCTTAGTAAATACCTTAAATAATATTGACAAACTATATATCATTTGAAAGCTTACAATCTCTAGTTTGCATATTTGGTGACTGATTTTCAAAATATATTACAGAGGAGCCATAATTTATCAATATAAAACAAGAATATTTTCATACTCATAAGGTGTGTTCAGACCTTTATTTTAAAATAGCAGTAAACATGAAAAATCATGAAAAAATGGTAGATACCTCAGTTTGTTTTCATGCCAAAAGTTCAAAAGATAGAATCCATTCAATTATTTTGGAAAAAAAAAGGTCTGAAAAGTTTGAAATATCAAGAAAAAAATAATAAATTCACCATTTGTGACGTGGCAGCTAGCTATGACTTACATGCGTGTTCTTTGTATGTGTTTCTTAGAGGTTCAATTCATATCAAAATCTGCCAAACTTCCCATGCTACTTCTGAATAGGATCTCTACTTCAGAAATTGTATGAAAATTGTGAAAATAATGGTTCATATCACTCAAAACACGAATGGAAATGCAGGCGCCCTTATATGGGCCTGTAATGGAGTCTGATTGTGCCCTAGTGAAAAAGTTTGGTACTGCGCTCAAACAAAATCTTACTGAAAGCTCATTTTTTGAGATATCAACCTAAAATTTGAAACACAACTTGTTCAGATTTTTGGCTTTGATTTTTCTGCCATTTTAGAGTAGCCCAGGTTTTGAAAATATATATTTTATGTAAAATATGAATAATTAATATTTTTGCATTGTACATTTCCATAAACTCAAACCTCAATAACTTTTTTTCTGTTTCACTTTCTTAATTTATTTCACTTCTACAAAAATCTGCCAAATGTCTTCTTTAAAACAAGACCAATCATATGTCTATATTCCAAAGCATTCTTGAATTACAACCATTTAAGTTCGAAATGTGCATTTTCATGTCTATTCAAAAAAGGGGGGTGACAGTTAACAGGTTAAAAAACACTTTTGCTGATAATTTACTCGCCCCCATGTCATACAAGATGTCCATGTCTTTCTTTCTTCAGTCAAAATGAAATTAACAAATCTTTGATTTGTTCTGAATGAACGAAATGACTCGAAAAAAGATTTGTTCATTTTGATGAACGAGTTCGAACAGGAGAGTCACGAACGCGCATCACAGAACAGAGCAAGGCGAGCATTTGAGCTTATAAAACTTAAACTTTGTTATTTATTTATTAAATGAGCGATCGTTTCGCTTGATAAGACCCTTATTCATCGTCTGGAGTCGTTTAAAGCCCTTTGAACAGTTTGCACTGAAACTGTCTTTTGGATCTTGAACCGTTTGGACCCCATTGAAGTCCATTATATGGAGAAAATCCTGGAATGTTTTCATCAAAAACCTTCATTTCTTTTCCACTGAAGAAAGAAAGACATGGACATCTTGGATGACACGGGGGCGAGTAAGTTATCAGCAAAATTTTTCTTTAATACAACCAAAAAATTGACCATGAATGAGATCCAGTGATCCATAACTCTGTAAGAGAGGAACATTCCCTGATTCTCCTCTTACAAACATCTTGAAACAATCATTCATCTTTTTATATCATTAAGCAAACACCAGATATTGTCCTGCCACACACACACATCAGACAGCGACACACTAAACTGAGCCGAGACTGAAACAATAACTCAATATCATATTCATCATAACCCCGTCACATCATATCGCAGATCTCTGGGGTTTATATCAGCAACACTCCGATTAAAGCAGGATCTAACGTTTCAAAGTCAATCATACTCCGATATTTCATCAGAGGACATCTATTAGTGTCCCTGAATATCGTCTGACCTTTGACCTGCACCTGGAAACCAGCAGTGACATATTACGATTATTATCAAGAGAGAAAGAGACGAGGTTTGCAATCGCTTATCGAGTCTGAGTGGGAGAAATACTGAGACTTGTAAATATTCATCTGCACAAACTAGGCGAGGGATTTATAAACACACACACACACACACACACACACCATCAAATCCTCTGGCTGGCGGCCTGAACATTCGCAGGCTTGATCCTCTTATGAAACGGGCTGTTATGAAAACTTAGAAAAAGCATCTAAACTAAATCTGAGATCAGACGAGCACAAGATATCCACACTTCAACATTATTATGATTATTAATAACATCATAAAACAAATGCTGGATTTCTCATGCACTCAAATGAAGAACACAATCATTACACATCATCATTGTTATTATCCCACATTAACGATGTAACTGTTGTTGTTTACGTCATACATTCCTAAAGAAATCAAACGTAATATGAAGAGTAAAAAAATGAAAAGTTAAGTTAACTGATGTGTGGTTTAA
Source organism: Pimephales promelas (assembly GCF_988280905.1). Taxonomy (NCBI): domain Eukaryota; kingdom Metazoa; phylum Chordata; class Actinopteri; order Cypriniformes; family Leuciscidae; genus Pimephales; species Pimephales promelas. The sequence goes on along the minus strand of NC_142779.1, from coordinate 958,173 downwards.
TAAAGAAAACTGAGAAATCACAGAAATATGACGACAAATGATTGAATAATTACACACTACGGTCCGGCACAGCCTCAAATATATCATTTGTGGATAAAAATGTCCGGCATTCATACTCATTCACAACTGAACGGATTAAATTAATGGTCAAAATGTGATTTTATGGCTCAAATATGGAGGAAAAACAGCTCAGATTTATTCACAGATTCAAAATATGCAGCAGATGCAGATATTAATATGGACAAAAAGAAGAAAATCAATGATACTTACATAAAATGCTTATAAATATCAATATCTGTCAATAATATGTCGTAGAAAGATGATAGTTTTATGATCAAAGCTTTATTTTTAAAGTGATGATTAAGAGACTCTTATAATATTTTTATAATAAATGATGATGATAATCAAGTAAAGCTGCTGAAATATTACTAACAATATCAAAGTTATTCTTGATAAAATCAGAGATTCGACACAGAAAGACTCGAGCTGAAGGAGGACGTTTGTACAAGTCTAAACTATCAATCAGACACAGAAGCGCTGGAGGAGTGTGTGTGTGTGTGTGTGTGTGTGTGTGACAGGTTTATCAGCAGAATATGTAAATGATACGAACGATCTCACAACATCCCAAGAGCTACGATTGACTGAATTAATAATGAACAACAGTTTACAGAAGAACCAACTAGATACAGGTGAAACTCAAAACTAGAATATGGTGCAAAAGTTCATTTATTTCAGTAATTCAACCTAAAATGTGAAACAAATATATATTATATAGACTCATTACATGCACAGTGAGATATTTCAAGCCTTTATTTGTTATAATTTTGATGATTATGGCTTACAGATATGAAAACGGCAAAGTCAAAATTAGAAAAGGTTTTCATAAAAGCCATAATCATCACAATTATAACAAATAAAGGCTTGAAATATCTCACTTTGCATGTAATGAGTCTAATGTGCCACAGATAGTGTTCATATGCATTATGCATGATTTCTCACGCATCTCCACATATACACACACACACACACACACACGTTTGTGTCCGTGAGCATGCTGGTTATTCCAGGTCAGATACGCCGCTGTTCAATTCTCCAGTTGTTATAGTCATATCCAAATACAGGTGAAACTCTCAAAATTAGAATATGGTCCAAAATTCATTTATTTCAGTAATTCAACTTAAAAGGTGAAACTAATATATTATATAGACTAGAGCCAGACCGATAAAGGATTTTGAAGGCCGATACCGATACAAATAATTGTTGGTTTTAAAATCCGATATTCCGATATATCGGCCGATATTTATTTTATTTTTTTCAGAAACGCGCAACAAAACATGAACAGATTTCCCTAACATTAGTTATTTGTAGTTATTAATGAGTTTTAACTAAAATAATATGATAATGCATTTTAAAAAGAAACTTGTTTCTTTTATTGTCACATCAGATCAGACTGATGATAGCGGCATTAGCTAGCTTTATGGTTAGCTAGACTATAATGAGCCATAATTTAGCAATGGATTACATCATACTGCAAATTGTAAAACATACATGTTCAATATAACAGGCCGAGGAGAGATGATTCGTCTCATTGCTAAAACTGTCACGCGCTATTAAAGAAATACTTCAGTCACGTCGTCAAAAGTTAAAAGGACAGTCAGTCGACTACTCTGTAACAACGTAACGTAACGTAACTATTACTAGCTAAACACTCTCGGCTTATTTAACAGCAAAACTGGACATGATCGTCACAAATTTTGTTGCTTATTTGAGTTTAGAGAACTGATGGGGATGATCTTTTAATTGTTATTCAAGCAATGACCAACTCAACGAGTGTAGAGCGCCCTCTGGTGGACAAACTATACAACTCCAACACTCATGACATGGTTCAAGCATGTTTCGTCCGTTTTAATTTTACTTTTGAAATATTAATTATAACTGCCGATACCGATAGTTTGGAAAATGCCTAATATCGGCCGATAATATCGGAATATCGGATTTTAAAACCCAGAAATATTTGTATCGGTATCGGCCTTCAAAATCCTTTACCGGTCGGGCTCTACATTACAGCGAGCAGACTGTGTTTGTCATCGGTTTATTCCTCCACAACAACACAGAGAAAACGTAGCACACCCTCATATTTAAAAAAAATGGGCTGAAATGTGAGCGGGACGTATTTTCAAGAGATTCCCAAAGGACAAACATTAGATTTAGACATCGAGCAAGAACATTTGGCCCTTCTTGGCAAAACATGTTGATAAGACACGAGATTGTGCGGCCCAGAATCCATCATCATTTGAGCGTGGCCTTACACACACACCGCTGTCTCTGTGCAGTCGCTCCGCACTCTTTGATTATGTCGTGCATGACGGCCCAATCACACACACTCTTCTGTCGGCCCAATCACACACACTCTTCTCCACCGTCCCGAACACATGTAGATGTGGGCCGCTCATTAGGACGGCGGTGCGGCCCGCTCCAGGGTCATCTCCACACACAGATTAGATTTCAGGTTTGATAGTCCGGCGCATCGCTCATGTGCCCCGCGGGACGGGTGTTACCATCACACACACACACACACACACACACGAGGACTCACTAACACACATTAATCAAAGTATTACAGGAGCTTTTTCCTCCTTCAAATAATGATTCTACAATCTACAACTGCGAACGTTTAGATAGTGAGTTAATATCTCATAATTTATTGTTATTATAATGCAAAATAATAATTATAATGGAATATGATAAATATATATTTTTAAATGTAAAATCAATCAATCAAATTGTGAAATAATGATATAATGATAAAGCGTTTCATTTTGGTGAGAACTGTTCCTTCAAGACTGATAAGTGTATAAGTCTGAAACGCTGATGCTGTCGACACACACACACACACACACACACACACACACACACACAGATCTGATCTCCAGTCATGAACGTCACCAAAGCTGAACGAAGACTGAGTGACTGAACCACACATCTCTCCAACTGCCCTACAGCAGACCTGCCACACACACACACACACTACTGTAACACACACAGTACTGTAACACACACACACAGACCCGCCATAACACTGAAACACACATATACAGAGAAACACACAGACTCGCCACACTTCTGTAACACACACACACACACACACACACACCCGTCACACTACTTGAGTTTTCTCCCCTTATTTAAATAGTTGTGAATGATGATGTAATTAGTGTTGTATAACGATGCAGGAATACGCAGCTCCACTAAATCAACACGAGCGTTCTAACAGGTTCTGCTTCCCCTTAAACGACCCTCATGCGGAGTGTGTGTTTTAATGATCCTGAGACGCCTCACACACACGCGGCGGGGCTCCGGCGTCACACATGAAGCGCTCACGCCAGAGGAACAATCCCATGATGCAAATCAAACCAGAACAGGACGACTCTCGGTTACACAGAACTCATTTACCCACAATCCTTATCACCCAGAAGAGCAACAATCCATCGCTTTTACTGCTCTAATTATTCAACAGTCCATAAGCGCTCCTCACACACACACACACACACACCGAGCTTCACTCATAAATGTCACTCATCAGCTGGTCTCTGCCGTACGCCTGCTCGTTCCAGTCACTGTAATAAAATTTCATTACTCCGAACAAGTCTGATGCATAATGTGGTGTATTCAGCACTCATTTAATTACTGCTGCGCAGAACACACTCGAGAAATTAGCGGAAACTGTGTGTGTGTGTGTGCAGAAATACTGAACGTTAGTATTTAAACATGAATCCCCACGTAAACACCATGCTCATGTTTCACCCCTAAAAACCCTAATGATAATGATGATGCTTTACATTACTTTTTAAAAAATATGTCGAAAAATATATATGTAAATAAAAATAATATAAATTAAAGCTGCAAGCAGCATTTATCGGTGTTCAAGCAGTTCAGGCTTTTAAGCAAAAAAAAATTGAAACTTAAGGCATTTAATTTTATTTAACATGCATTTATCCACGGACATAATAGATGTAAAACACCATTTACAATCAATACAGGCAATTTGGAAATACATGGTTTTAAAGCTTTTTAACAGTTATAGTGCCACCTATGGTCCGATCTCCATGAAACTGTGCATGCTTCTTCAGCATGTTATGAGACATATGCTCATCAATTTCTCATCAGTTTTCCTTTAGGATTTATATGATTTTGGGTGCATTTTGTCCCATCCCTTTTGTAAACGACCCTGTTATAGCCAATCAAAAGCAAAAGTTCTACTTTTTTTCGATAATTATTTATCTAGAGAGTCCAGAGAATAGTATTGGGCAAAAAACCAGGGACTAGTTCGCAAAAGTGGGTTTTGGACAAAAACCGAAATAACAAATTTTGTTTTGCTCCAAATGGAAATCCGAGATATACATCTTGTCCGTCTTGAGCCAGGGATTACAGTGGTGTAAAAACATTGAAGCTAAGTCAAACCGTCTAGGAGTTATGAGCAATTTAGTACTTTTGGCTGCTGTAGCGCCACCTATGGGCTAATCGGGGTCATACTCTGATAGCTTCTCCACAATTCGACAATATTATGAAGCTGCAGACTCGGAGCCTGCATCTACAGTCCCCCACCGAGAGTCCCGCATTCTCAGACCCCTCATTTTTCGAACAAAGCGCCTCCTGCTGTTCAAAAGATCGAATAACACCCGCACACAGAGTGCAGTTTACGCTTATCCAAATGCAATTAAAAACAATAGGATGCAATATTACGGTCTTCAAATAAATTATCCAATAAATATTTGCGTTCCCTGCTTAATGCAGGTGCCAAAAAACTCATTGTTACTGATGGAAGGGATACAATTACAGATTGAACTATCTTCTGAAAAATAGTCTATGTGATATTTTATTGCTACAATGTTTTGTTTTTTTATATATTTTTTTTTTATTCAAAATTCAAATTCCACTTTTTCTTTCAGTTCAACCTATAATGGTCTAATTAACATTACCATGCTAACATAACAAAATCTGTTTTTTGATATTTTGAATGCGAAGCAAAATAAATCAGAATAGACAAAACACCAATAATAAACAATTCAGTAGGCTACTTTATTTAATGATCACCTAAACATCATCTTACTGTAAAGAAAAAAGGAAGAACAAACTGTGTTCGTGACTTTACTTTTCGTCTTTAATTGCATTAAAAAAACTCATTTATAAGTCGCTTTGCATAATCATAAAATGATATGTTGCTGGAATCGGAAGGGGCAACTCCATCGATGTATGGTGTACTGGATACGATAGCACATGTCTTATGATCTTTCAAAAAGAAAGAAAAAAAATTCAAATTCATGTTGCACTGCTCTGACTGTAGAAGTGTCCCTTGAGATGTTTTTGAACTTTGGACAACTTTGTGGGTTTGAGATATATGGGGGCACAAAATGGGCAGTAAAAATAACTGCAGCATTTATGACATATAAAAAAGTCCGAGGTTAAAGGCTAACGTTAGCTATCAAAATATTTTCGGGGTAAAGAGGGCGAAAAAACATAACGGCTCAAATCTTACAAACTACCTTTACAAATATTAAATGGACTATTCTTATGTTGTATCGATTAGCTAAATTAGTTCTATTAAAAAATAAATCAAACGAGCTATTACGATTCTCTAAATAAAATTGAAGACAGCCTAGTCACGTTTTGGCTTAGGTTCTGTTTATCTGATACAATTTGATAGTAGGCGCTGACTCGAAAAACGAGGGGTCTGAGAATGCGGGACTCTGGGTGCAGGGGGACTGTAGATGCAGGTCTCCGAGTCTGCAGCTTCATACTACTCCAATTCGAGGCCCTACCATCTGACAAAGTTTCACAGCTCCAGCCCTTACGGTTTGGGCTGCACGATGCGTTTTAGGGGATTTTTTCTTTCTTTCTAGCAAATACAATAGGTTTTCAGCACTTCGTGCTTGAACACCTAATTATTTAAAAATACTAGGGCTGTCAAGCGATTAATCGTGATTAATCGCATCCAAAATAAAAGTTTGTTTTTACATAATATATGTGGGTGCACTGTGTATAAATATTTTGTGTATATATACGTATATATACACACACACACACATGCATGTATATTTAAGAAAAAAAATATTATTTATATATAAAATATTTATATATAATATAAATTATATAAAAATCTATATACAGTGAGTAAATACTTAAATATTTTTTAAATATTTACAAGCATGTGTGTGTATTTATATAAAATAATTATACACAGTGCACCCACATATATTATTATGTAAACACAAACTATTATTTTGGATGCGATTAATCGCGATTAATCGTTTCACAGCCCTAAAAAATACAGATAAATAGAATAAAATAAAATACAGTATGCAGAACACTCACACATTTACTACATAATAAATCTTATCTGGTTGATCGTTTATATTATCGCCCAGCTGTAATCTGCTCAATGTGGACTAGAATACATTCAGGTATTATAAACATTAAAAATGTTTATTAATGTTAAATTATACTTGACGACGTCATTGCAAACTTAAGCAGAAGCACTGTAGCCGCATATTAAACGGACCCTAGAAACGGTTCTGACCGAACCACTTAGGGTCAAAGGTCAGCGGCTCAGAGGTCAATAGGTCAAATCCACTGTGTCTCTGGAGGCTGTGGTTCACATTGAGCAAAACTCATTTCACATCCCATCAGAGGAGCAAGAGGACTCTACTGATAGAGAAAACCCACAAAAGTGATATATGGCGACATCTGCCTAAACTCACTCCCGTCCTGACATCGATCCCGTCCGTTTAAAGCGTTCGTTTGATTTAAAGAGATAACGAGCAGTCAGGAGGTCATTATTGCAGAATTAACCCCCTGAGAGGGTGTAGGGGTCCTATCTCACCCGGAAATATCTAATTAGGATAATCATCAACTAAAAATATAGATAAAAATAATAATAAATAAATATAAACAAAAGACTCTTTAGTCAAACTACCAACTGCTAACTCAAAGTAAATGTTAAACTGACACACATGCAGAAAATATCTGGAAATAAAATCAAGAAAAAGGCCTTACTAAAAGTGACCCAATTTACCCCTAATGCTAATGCTAAATAAAATAAATAGACTCGTTAGGTCGTCAAACTACTAATGACTTGCTGAAATTGACCCTAAACATTAAAGTGACGTGATAAAGTATAAATAAAATAAAACCAAAAATAAAATTCTGATGTAAAATAAACTGAACGCGCCCCTAAACGCTAAACTGACGCACCAGAAGGTATCTGGAAATATATCAAATTAAATTAAATTGAATAATAAATAAAAGGACTCTTTTGGTAGTCAATGACGTTAAACTGAAACAAGTCAAACTACTCAAACTGACCTTAAACATCATGATGTGTCAGAACGCATCAAGGGGAAGAAATAAATAAATAAAAATGAACGTGTAACAGGTTCAAAACATGACATGAAACAAAACCGAAAACAATACTTGACCAGGACACATGGCAAACATGAGGGCTCAAACACACGAGACCTGTGAACAATGAACAGGCGATTATCCAATGACCAGACACATGGCAGAATCACATGACTACACCGAATCGTGACAGTTAATGACAATCAAAGTGACTCTGAGCACTGAAACCATCACAAAAACCAGACGAATCCACAACAAAAACCACGTTTGCGTACAGGAATAAACTCTCTCACTAAAGCGACTATACGCTCATCTGTGAGATTCCCATCTATAAAGGCGCATCGCTCACTCCAATGACAAAAGGTTGAAGCAATGTAATTTGTGGAAGACATCCGTATCAAGCCTCTGTCAGGAGAACGGCGCTCGAACACCACCGATCTGCTGACGACGGCCAATCGGTGATGGATCTAACCAATGGGAGCTGATTATTCAGAGCAAAAACAATCAGCATTTAAACACAAGCATCAGCAAACGGCTGAAATCCACCAGACGCAAACAAGCTTTCACAGCCATAATCATCAAGAATTTACGGATAAAAACACTTCTTTTAGAAGAAAATATCTTCAGTCTTCTACTTCAAAACTTTGTCAAATTCCCTCTCAAAAATATCGTGCATTAGGCTATATTAAAGGGTTAGTTCACCCAAAAATCCAACCCCGTAAGACCTTCGTTCATCTTCGCAACACAAATTAAGATATTTAAGATATTAAGATCGCTCCTGCATAGTCCATAGGCTTCTTGAGGGAATGACTCGAAAAGTCATTAAAGACATCGTTAAAATAGTCCGAGTGACTACAGGGGCTCAATCTTAACTTTATCAAACGACGAGAACACTTTTTGTGCGCAAAAACAACAAAAATAGCGACTTTATTTCAACTATTCACTTCCTTCTCCATGAGCCTGTAGTCAGTTAGCGTAGTGTGATTGCGTATAAAGCTACGTCACACGAAGGCTCACTATTGGCCGACGCTGGTCATGTGTGTGATGCGTGTGACGTACAATAACAGAAGCTTACGCTATTAAACTAGTAACCTGACTCGCGCAGACGGAGAAATAAACCAATAGGCAAGGCAAGGCAAGTTTATTTATAGCACATTTCATACACAATGGCAATTCAAAGTGCTTTACATAGAAGAAATTAAAATAATCAAAATAAATCAGAATAATTAAAACAGTTTAGAATAAAAAATAAGAAATAATGAAAAATAAAAAATTATGATAAAAATAAAATACAGTAAATTAAAACAATAGTTGAAATAAAATCTTTATTTTTGTTTGTTTTTGCGCACAAAAAGTGTTCTCGTCGTTTGATAAACTTAAGATTGAGTCACTTGGACTATTTTAACGATGTCTTTAATGACTTTTCTAGTCATTCCCTCAAGAAGCCTATGGACTAGTATGCAGGATTGATCTTAATATCTTAAATATCTTAATTTGTGTTGCGAAGATGAACGAAGGTCTTACGGGGTTGGAACAACACTGACAGAATTTTCATTTTTGGGTGAACGTCCAGAAACATTTGTGCGGAGAAATTAAATTCTTTGATCTTTTGAGATCAAACAGAAGTATGAAACTGTAATATTCAGAACTCAAAATATGTCGAAATATCAGATCTGATTGGACAAGGTCAACAGGGCGTTAGTGACCGAGAGAGAGAGACCATCTCTCATTGGTCAGTTTCTCTCTGGTGAAGAGTGATCTGTTGTTTTTCTGATTCATTTTTATGATGAATATGAAGCTTACAAAAGAGACACATCTATTCTTTAACATTCATAACATTGAGTGCCTATCCCGTCATGCAGAGCACAACGAAGAAGTGGGATTGAGGAATCGTCAGGCGTTTGCTTGGAGCAGGTGTGTGTGAGACCGGTGATGTCAAGGTGAAGGACACACACACACACACACAGCTGAATGTGCATTACACAACCTTCATGTCCTCAGCAGAGTCCAGACCTGTTCTCCTCGATTACATCTCCTTCAACCACACACACACACACACACACAAAATGGCTGCATCGCAAAGACTTAATGACGGCCTCTATCAATTATCTACCTTCTAAATATCAGAGCTGTGTGTGCATCAGCATTATATAGCAAACATTATTATCTGAATCTGAATTATTATCCGTGGAAACATCCACGTCATACACAAATATGGGATTTCTTGCTATTCTCTTCCTTCATTCTTGATTTAGTCTGCACTGTCAATTAACCAGATCTATATATATTTAATAATTAGATTATTACTCATAATCTGAATATGACCAAATATTCAGCCCGATCTCACGAAAGGACGTATCTATACCACAAATTTAATTTCTCGTGTCATTTATACGCCAAAAATGCATATGATATGCACTTTTTGGCGTGTAATACACACACACAATACTATTACGTTTCGCTCTGTTTTATGGAGGATATGACAAAACTACTGATGATCTACTGTAAAAATGCATCTGAGATTAAAGCTACCCAGCTAACCGACAAAAGACAATTTTCCAGAATACTTGCGTGAAAGAAAGAAAGAAAGAAAGAAAGAAAGAAAGAAAGTCGAATTTTTTTCTGATCAGAAACAAGCATGTCAGCAAGTCACTGTAATAGATAAGGGAAGTTGCGCGAACAACAATAAAATACAGTAAATCACAATGTCAATAAACACGTTATGATGCACGACTGAAGGCTTTATCCCAGATCAGATCAAGGCAATTGGCTTTCTGAACTACTTTAATCTCAGATGCATACAGTAAACATTAGTAGTTTTGTCGTATTCTCCACAAAACAGACCAAAATTGTATTATTGTACCTTTTTGTGTTATTTTCATAAAACAGATTCAAACCAAATTTGGTAATTCATAATGTTTATACCAATAGGCTTTATGCCGTGCGTCACGTGACCAAACCGGAAAACGGGTCTCATCGCATCCGCTTGTCAGAGAAAGTGTTAACGGCCGTAAGAACTGACTGATATCTATGGATATTTAAGGTAATCAGCTAACCTAACTAGTTCACTTTGTTATTGGCGTTTTATTCCATTTAAATATCTAAACGTTACTGTGAAGAATAAAAAATATAAAACGTTTAAATATTAATCTGCACATGTGAGGGATATTGTTTATGCTAATCTTTGCTCGCTCCTTTTAAGTTATCTTGAGTAAAACCTCAAAAAATTTCATGAAAAACATACAAAAGACCAGGACCGGAAGCGATTCGACCTGTTTTACAGAGAATGCGGAAGTAAGTTGTGCATAATGCCTATAGCAATCAGTTTCAGAAACCTTTGGGGGAAAAAAACAGTTTCCGTTATCAGATAAAAGGGTAATATTTGGTCATATTCGAATGATTTGATCATAGTATCAGAGCACCAATATTCTATCAGTGAGCGGCTCAGATTTAGATTAAATGCACAAAAATAGGCCGAAAAATCTTTATCATTTAACAAGATGAAATCCCTCTAGGAGTGTGAGTGTGTTGGTGGAGAACACAGAGATCTCAGCAGAACTGAAGCTGCGGCGGTGAGGAAACGGAGCAACAGGTCCAGATCCGCAGATCCGCGTTCACGGAGAGCTCGGGGTCACGTTATAAACGTGTGTCGCGAACGGGTTGAAAGCCTCTCTTTCTCAGACACTGCGGACTGCGGGTGTGGTGACTGCATCAGCTCTCTCTCTCACTCTCACACACGCTTTCTTTCACACGCTCACATGCACAATAAACAGCATCTGAATGGCAATGCAACAAAAGCCGTTCTTTAACGCGTGAAGTTTGAAGCATCTCGAGAACAGCTGCACTTTCACTCACACACACACCGCATCTCATCTTCACGCGCGAGTCAATTAAATCCGGATTAAAGTCGTCTAATGCAAAACATCGACTTTGATTTTCCACACACCTCTCGCGCATCATCACCATCATCATCATCACTCGCTGTTTCCCTGAGCATCGCACTTATTACAATCCAATCCAATACAATTCGATGGAACGTTCACAGCAGAAGCATCCACGTCATATTTCGAATGATAAATCGTTCTGACCTCCCAGTCGATGGAGTCCCAGTCCTCGGTGAACATTCGGCGTCCGTGAGCTCGCGCCACTACGGGCGATCCGATGCCATTGCGCGGGAAAAATCCTCGTTAAATCACTTCCACGCGGCGATATTCCCAACATGAGTCCCGGTGCAGAGCATGAAGAAGCCGTCGCGATTCCATGAAGGATGAAGAGGGCGAACAAACTGCCCTCACACACACACACACACATTCGCTGATTACTCACTTAGGCTACTCAAACCACACACAGCTCACTCATCACAGGTTTAAACCTAAACCCGTTCGGTCGCCACTAGGCTGATGATGATGATGATGATGCAGGAAATCCAGCGATGTGCCTTTAAGGAAAACTTGTTGTATAAGGGCTTTCTGCGCTCCTTCCCCACAGACGAATAAATCCTCGCGGGTTTCTATTGGTATTTCTAGCATAATTGGAAGCAATCCAAATGGGATGCATCACGAATCGAATAAAACCCGACTGGATAGACTGAAACTCATTTTGTGTTCATCCAGAAGGATCTTGTTTGAATCTTTACTCAGCTGCTCTGTTCCACATCCAGTCCTGCATAAAAGCAGGAGTAAAACATGCACTTGAGGCGCCTCTGATGCTGCTTTACAGTTCTGTGTCAAATGATGACGCATCTTTACTTGTTATTTATTTTTAATCTTTCATAGGCTACTTGCACGTTTAGATTCATTCGTATTCGTGCACTTGTAATGCATGTATGGTATACTGTGTTGAATTAAACAGTGAATTATTATTTTTTTTGCCATTTTAGATAGAAATAACAATCCAGCACATATTTCTTTAAGATGTCTTGACTAAAGTGTTATTTTGGATGTGCATTAATTGCTATGCAACATGCATTGCTTTGAAGCGACATGTATTGCTCGCACCTCGTGTCCTTCGCACTGGAAGGGTCACGTGCACCCACATCTACACCTCACCTCACACCATTTGCCCTTGCAAAAATGAAATTTACACTTGTGCACCCACACACACACACACACGCTCCTCACTGACTCCGGGCGCGAGACTCTTACCATGAGCACGGCGAGGTTGTTGTGGTGCGCGCAGTGGATGGTGGTCGTGTTGTGCGCGGAGCCGGTTATCTGACAGCCTTCCGCGCGCCAGCCACCGTGTCCATCAAGCAGGTCAAAATCCCAGTATGCTGCGGTGGGGTCTACACCCAACGAGAAGTGCCGGAGAGCGACGGTAACCGGCTGCACGGGGCTCCCGGGGCTACACCCATCTAGGAGAGCAACACATTGCGTCAAGCCTCAAGTGCTCCAGAGATGCATCCACGAACCATATGAAAGCTGGCAAATGCAATCACACACACATGCACGACTGGGGCGTTATTACACTCTGGAATGAACGTGCATTATTGTCTAATTGATGCAAAACAAATTAGATTGCGCTTATTCGAACTCGTGTAATAATGCAACGCAACTGTTGCAACATCGTGCAAGCGCGCGCATGTTTTCTCATAATCGCATAATGTCTAAATAAGACTAAACACTCGAGTGCAATGCCGTTTTCCATTTAAAAACAACTCATGCATGCATATGTGTGGATATGCATGGAAAAAAATGCAGCATTACCTAATTTGGTGAACGCAACTGGTGTCGAAACGCTCCTGCGCTTCCCATCGTCCGCGAGATTTGACGAATTCCCCGTGCATGGGAAGAGCTTTCCATTGCGGAAGACGATCAGCTGCAGCTTACAGGTGGAGTTGTCCTCAGACTGGGGGAAAGCCAGCGGGAAGTGAATGGAAGCGATGGCCACCGTGTTCTGGAACGGGGAAAGGGTTATGAGGAGATGCGCACATCTGACAGGAGGAAGAGGGGTTTATCCTCCTCCTGTGTGTCTGCCTCTGCCGCAGAGGGAATGATCCTGACCAACATCAGCAGCACAGGCTGATAAATCATCATCATCATCATCACCATCATCATGTGTTAGAATAGCCGGACTTGCAAGGGGGAAATCATCTCAATTTGGCCTTAAAAACACATCTATGAAGGCGAGATGTGCATTCTAAAAAATGCTGGACCCAGTTTTGGGTCAAATATGGACAAACTCAAACATTGGGTTAAAAATGTAATATAAAAATGTAACCCAATGGCTGGGTTTGTCCATATTTGACCCAAAATTGGGTTAAAACAACCCAGCATTTTTTAGAGTGTGCCGAATCCAAAAACACTTTTAAAATGATTTAGCTGGGTGATTATAATTAATGCTAGTATAAAAATAATAAAATAAATGTGCATAGACAGATACTGTGTGTTCTGGGAAAGTTATTTTATGGTTGCGAAATATTATTCATAATAATTCATTCTGCATTCTGAGATATTTTTTGGTTATTTAAAAAAAAAAAAAAACCTCCGTGCAATATTCTGGAAACGTTATTTTATGGTTGCAAAAAAATAAAAGCCAAGAAGACTGTTTCTAGAACTTATTATTTGGTTCTCAAAAAACAACAAACAAACAAACAAATGCTGCCACTTGTTCAACACATTAAACACTCACACACTCTCACATGTGTGTATCTCTCTATGTGTGAGGGTCATTGAGTGTGACTGTGAGAAAGAGAGAGAGACAGTGAGTGTGTGTGTCTGTGTGAGTGTTTAATCTTAAGTGTGTGTACCCAGCAAACACAGAACGTCCCCGAATGAACACCGATGTCTGTAATATATCTCTGAGAAGCGCTCCAGTCAGCGTTCGTCTGTTCGTCTGGCGAGTTTCATTCACAAAACCAGACGCCTCTTCAGAGACCACACCATTAGCATACGTGACTCACGCCTTTTACCCAGAGTGCACTGCAGCGTCCACATTACATTCCAGCAGCTCTTCAATGCAGCACTGCTGTGTGTGTGTGTGTGTGTGTGTCCTCAGCTCTTCAATGCAGCACTGCTGTTCATGTGCAGAAACATCTCGCTCCTCTGTGTGTGTGTGTGTGTGTGTGTGTGTGTCCTCAGCTCTTCAGTTCAGCACCAAGGACAGCAGATATTCCTCCTCTCATTGGACGCAAACACTTCCGCTCTTATAAAACTATACACAACGCTTCATATGAAGAGGTTATTCGGTGCATTAACACACTTATAATGCACATCGTTTCAAAGATTAAAGAGAAAAAACCTTGAAAGAAACTAAGATGTCAGATATCTCGATCAATTACAGCCTGACATGGGAAATAACAGTCAGAAAATGTGTTTTAAAGGAACAATTCATTAAACCGGATCTTTAATGATAGAGGACTATATTAATATTCATAATATATAATTATGTGAATGCTTGTAATGCACTCTAAAAAATGCTGGGTTTTGGGTAAAATATGGACTAACCCAGCCATTGGGTTACATTTTTAAATTCAATTTTTAACCCAATGGCTGGGTTTGTCCATATTTTACCCAAAATTGGGTTAAAACAACCCAGCATTTTTTAGAGTGTGAGATCTTTATAATAGTATAGCATACTTACATAAAGTGCATATAAATATCAATAATATGTCTTAAGATGATTTAGTTTTATGATCAAAGCTCTGTAGTTTTAAAACACATAATAATAATAATAATAATGCAATACAGTGATGATTGAGAGATGAACAAATAAACCTTCCTCAAACGCTGGATGATCATATCTGATACTCACACAACTGATGTATGGATAATAAAGCAAAGCTGCTTATATGTTCATCTTGAAATATTAAATATACAATGAGACTGAATTATAGTTGAGGACGCGGATATTAATATTCTAACTGGAGAACTAGAGGTTTTTTATGCATAAACACTATCCTACACACTAAAAAAATTGGTTGTTTTAACCCAATTTTGGGTTAAATATGGACCAAACATTGGGTTAAACGGCTTGGTTTGTCCACATTTGACCCAAATTTGAGTGTTTAGAGTGTGTAAAGCATGTGATTCAGTCCTGGCTCTTTATTAGCACACACTTTAAACACACTTGGATGTGAAGCCGTGGGGTTTGAGGAACACGACCAAATCAAACTCATTTACAAACTCGCTTGCTTTTGAGGAATTCATGTTGCATAACTCACAGAAAGATAATAAAGCGTTGTCATGCCAACTGGCCGCTCTACAGTACAAATCTGGATTAAAGAGGAGATTTCACACAGAATATTAGAAAATTAGATTTGGACATTCTTTGAAAATGTAAATGTGAATCACTAACACACTCGTGGGATTTTTTCCTGTGTTTTATGGGCAAAACTCTGCATCCGAATCTTTGAATCATTGAAGAGTTTGTATAAATCACTCGAAATCATTTCCTTTCCTTTTACCCTGCACTTTGTGGTGTGGAAGTCCAAGGTATTTGAAACAACGCCATTGCAACTCACCATAAGGCCAAATAATTATGCTAATATATGCTGTGGAACTTTATTAAACGATTTATACCATATAATTGTCGAATTGCAAATTTTCTGATTAAAATTCTGATTATTATTATTATATAAAAATAGTAAATAAATACAAACAAGAAAGACATAACTATTATAATATACTAATATTTATGGCTGACAAAAAGTGACAGGCAAAAAAAGAAATTAAAAAAATTCCAGATTCCAAAATTTGGCCAAAATTGTGATTTTATATATCAATATGACTAAATAATAATAAAAATAATAAGTATTATTATTATAATTATTAATTGAAAAACAAAAGAAATCTTACTATTGCAATATCTTACAGAAAAAAAAAATATATTTTTTTTTACATTACAAAAATAATATTAATGGTTGAAAAAAAATGCATTGTAATTTTGCTTATATAATTACGATTTAAAATATGATTTGAACAACTTTCCAGACCAAATTGTGATTTTATAGTTCAATGATAATAATAATGTATTATTTATTATTAGTTTACAAAATAAAAGTGACTAAACACAAAATAAGAAATATTAATATTATATTTCACTGTGAATTAAAAAAGAAGTACTGAAAGACACTGAAGCGTGCAGCATTATTCAACTCTTGACAATTTCCATTGAAACAGGAAGAAGGGCAGGGCATATCGAGAAGCTCCTCCCCTTTAAAAAAATAGCCAATAGCGTTTGGTTTCCGTCATTGCTCAGAGCCGATGAGTTCAATAAAGCCGCAGTTTCCTCCTAATCTCCTCCATATCGCTTTAAACGCAGCATTTTGTGCAGAATTCAAATGTGTGCGATAGTTTCCTGTCCAGCGGGTCATGTGACCCTAACGTGAAACCACACTTCACTCGCCCCAATGTTCAGCCTATCTTTCTGTCCCCTATATAGACGTAGTAAACGGTATGTGTGTGTGAACGACTTCAGCCGCAGCTTCAGTGTTTATAACGAAGGGGGCGGAGCTTCAGATTCTAGAGAGCATTTGATTGGACAGAGAATCTGAAGTGCAGAGTGATGTCATCAAATCATTGATTCGTGGCACTACGTTGTTTTGAACACTTATATCATCTATCTGCGAATTTTTCCTTATAGATAACAGTAGAAGGGAAACAAATTCACAAAGCTGGACTGATTTAACCCAAAATTGGGTCAAATATGGACAAACCCAAATGTTGGGTTAAAAATGTCAACTTCAACTTTCACTTTCAACTGCACATTTTTTAATTTCATTTGGGTTTGTCCATATTTGACCCAATTTTGGGTTAAAATAACCCAGGATTTTATAGAGTGTAGCCCAAGCCAAAAAACGTTAAGATTTTAACTGTACATTAAACATTTTATGGCTGTCTTAGTTTCTTTATGTTCAGAATGTTAAACACAAACCCACACAAAGAAGCTCGTGACGTTTCCAGGGTTTTTCACTTCATTTAGTTTCAAAGGGAGACGTGAACTCGGATTACTCTTGGGACTAAAGACTCGGCGTGAGAGATGAAGCCCGGAGAAACCCAGCCATGCAACAGGATGGATGAAGCTGGCGGTTTATTTAAAGAAGTCTTCTGTCATTAATTCCCACAGATACCAGTGCTTTCATGTGCTTTATCAATCATTTCTGTGTTCGGAGTCAGACGTGATGAAGCAGGAACATCATTCATCACCAGACCTTCTCTCGTCAGCGTTTGATTGGGAATTATCTCGTCTAAATCCCTGTTGGACTTTCAGAAAATCATGAGTCTCAAATATGATCATCAGGCTTTTGAAGAAGGTTTTTTGTAAGCTAATACAGTCACTTTGCATTCAGATTCAATATAACTCTTGGCAGTCTGATCAAAGAGATAAGAATATAAATAGAAAAAGTGCATTACAGTAGTTCAGGAGTAACAGAAATGTAAGATGCTAATGCAATTAACAGCAGAAATAATTAATTAAAGTATCTAGCTGATTAACCACTGGCTGTCACGCTCTTGTCAAGCGATATAACGACTCGCAGCATTTATTTAGTTTTACAATGAAATCAAGCATGACTTATCCAATCAAAATCATCTGTTTTATAATGCACATTTCAAGCGAAAAGCATTTATGTATAAACATGTGTGTATAGTATAAAGTACAGGGTTATTATAGTTCACTAAAACCATAAACTTGAAATAGAATAAGTAAAACACTGAAAGAGGAATTAAGCTTACTTTATTTCAGCTTTTTTCATTTAGTTCAATTTTATGCACTATAATAACTAGAGCTGAAATAAAAATGAAGAAAAACCACAAAGATTTTTTTAACTAATAAAAAAGTATTTAAACTAAATTATTTTAAAATTATTATTTTAAAATTAAAATAAGAATAAATAAATAATTTAGAAAAATGAAATGAATGAATACTATAGACATATTTAGAAAATTAATACAAAAAATATAATAACAAATAAAAATAGAAAATAAAAAGAGCTAAAACTGAAATAAAAGTAAAAAAACATTTTCTAAACTAAAAATTTAAATTTAAAACAAAATTAAAATAATGAATACAACTATAAAAAGTACTTTAACCCAAAAAGAAAATAAAACAAAATATAAAAATTACTAAAACTGAAATAAAATTAATAAAAACTATAGTGTTTGAGGGCGGGGCAAAGAATGCAGCCAATGGGCTGGCATTATGCAAATTAGCTACGAACCACTCTCAGGTAAACTACCATGTTTGAGGGCGGGGCAAAGAGATACCGTTCAGCCAATCAAGACCATAAACTGGCATTATGCAAATTGGTTACAAACTACATAAGTTACAGAAGACGACGACGACTTGTTTTAGCGGTTCAGGATCAGTTCTTTGTTTTAGGAGACAATAACTTCATTTATCATGCAGTTTGATCTATGAAACTGTAGATATTTTACATTCACACTACATGAAAGGGAATATCTGAGAAAGCGTAATGAGGCTCTGGAAAGATCCTAAAACCCCTATAAAAGCTTTAACAAACAACCTCTGATTTTAACTTTCACTAACACTTTAAAGAGTTTATATATTATAAAAGATTTCTAATGCATTAATTATAACGCTCTGTAATGCACAGGACTGAAGTACAGAAA
Source organism: Pimephales promelas (assembly GCF_988280905.1). NCBI lineage: Eukaryota > Metazoa > Chordata > Actinopteri > Cypriniformes > Leuciscidae > Pimephales > Pimephales promelas. Next base: position 939,205 of record NC_142779.1, on the reverse strand, counting down.
GAGTCACTGTCCTCGTTTGTCATGGAAGATCACGTGTGCTGTTCAGATCTGAGATTGAGTAGTTTTTATTATTATAAGTAGTGGATGATGATGATAACTGATTAACAGAAATCAAAGGATATGGTTTCACTTCATTAAACTTTTTTTTTCCATAAGAATCATCCTTAGAGTAAAGAGTAGGAGTTTAACGATATGCCATACACATCACGATACCATATTATTGCGATACTCCGAGACTCGTTTTACTGGGAACATCAGACATCTGGCATATCAGGACACAAACATTCCCACATTACGCTATTATACACTATATTCAACATTATATAGTAGTTTAATGTAGTACTGACACACATTTTGTCTCACAGTGATTTTTGTTTTGGGTGTACCATCCACATTTGCATTTTTGTATCGTGATTAGGGCTGTGCAAAAATTAATTGCAATTAATCGCATACAAAATAAAAGTCTGTGTTTACATAATATATTTGTGTGTCCTCTATATAATTATTTTTTATATATAAATACCTATGCATGCATGTATATATTTAAGAATTATTTGCGCTTAAATTCTGTATATATATGTATATATATATATAAATACATAATCTATATTATAAAAATATAAATATTTTATATATGAATAACACATTTTCTTAAATATATTATTTTTGTATATATAAATACACACACATGTATATTTTTAAGAATTATTTGCGCTTCAATTCTATATATATATATATATATATAATCTATATTATATAAATATAAATATTTTATATATGAATAACAAATTTTCTTAAATATATTATTTTGTATATATAAATACACACACATGTATATTTTTAAGAATTATTTGCGCTTAAATTCTGTATATATATATATATATATATATATATAAATACATAATCTATATTATATAAATATAAATATTTTATTTATGAATAACACATTTTCTTAAATATATACATGCATGCATAAGTGTTTATATATACAGCACACACAAATATATTATGTAAACACAGACTTTTATTTTGGATGCGATTAATCGCAATTAATTTTTGCACAGCCCTAATCGTGATATATTATTGTTAGACCCCTAGTAAAGAGTGTTTTACTGACCTTCACGATGGGCTTTATTGCATTCATGCAACAGATAAACGCTGGTGTTGTGTGTCGAGAGCAGTCGAGGCCAACACACACTTAATGAAGACCGACACAACTGGGCCGAACCGAAGCGGAGCACAGAACCAGACCAAACCAGCCGATACTCAGAGAATCATTCAGAACTCGAGGTGTGTCAGGAAGTATACAGATGTGTATACTCACTCACACACACACACACACACTCAAACAGAGACGGTCTCATTGGAAAACAACCTTTTTAAGGCACATCAGCAACTGTTTCAGAACCTGCCGCTATAGTGGAGGGAGAAAACGACAACGAGTCACAGAAAGAGTTTAATTAGTAGATTAATTCAGCTCGACCACAGAGAGAGAGAGAGAGAGAGAGAGACATTGAGTTCCTGAAGCTGGAGAGTCTCAGAGTGCCGAGGAGAGACGCTTCTTCAGGACGATACGCTGCCCTTGAACGCTGGATTAAGTGAATATTTATAAGTCTGGATTTTCTGACCTTATCTCTACAACCTTCATCTGTTCTCCATCGGCTCACGTCACACACACACACACACGTTCACAGTGCATCTCACCAATAAACCCATCAGAACTATGTCTCTATACTAAGAAACATGAAAATATGATTAAGTCATGGCAATATATTTTAATTCTATTACTCTGGGTGTTCGTGAGTTGATGAAAAGCTAATATAATGAATTTGATTAGGGATGGGCAACGATTAATCGCGATTAATCGCATCCAAAATAAAAGTTTGTGTTTATGTAATATATGTGTGTGTGGTGTGTATAATTATTTTGTATATATAAATACACACACATGCATTAAGAAATATTTGCATGTATATACTTTATATATATATATTTATACGTAATTAATATTATGTATAAATATTTGATATATTAAGAACACATTTTTCTTAAATATATACATGCATGTGTGTGTATTTATATATACAAAATAATTATACACACACCACACACACATATATCATGTAAACACAAACTTTTATTAATCGCGATTAATCGCATCTAAAATAAAAGCCCATCCCTAAGTGCGATTATCAAATCCAAGACTGCTGTTTTTATTAATAAATAATAAATGCGCTGCATGTTTCAAAACAATTTACATAACAATTGTAATTTACAAAATTTTTTTTTTTTAATTAGTCAAATTCAAAACAAAACAGTACTGCATGTGAACATCATTTAAGTGTTGAGTTATTATTATTATTGGCATCAGGGAGCCATGAACATGTGAATGTGTCATTTAATTATTGAAATATTAACTTAAAATCTCAAATAAATATTTTAAGTCTGGATTTTTCCAAGCTTTAAATCGTCAAATTAATTTAATCAATTTGAACTTAATAAATGAAGTTATACAAGATTCAACAAGACATGATTTAAAAAAAACAATGAGTTGATATGACTTGCACAGCCATGCAAGTTGAATTAGAGGTGAAAATGTTTCTGAATGAATGAATTAATAAATGCATAACCCATAAAAAGGATGCAGTATATCATAATATCGTTTTCTCTCCGACTGTATTCACAAGTAATTTTTTCAATAAACGTTACAGCTAGGGATGCACCGAATATTCGGCCGCCGAAAATTTTCGGCCGAAAATGGCCCAAAAGTGCATTTTCGGTTTTCGGCCGAAAGACTTTTATCACCGAAACAATACGGCCGAAATGTTGTGATGACGCAAACAGAAACCGCGACCTGCACGTGCTTGTCTGAAGCAACATGTCTGCGGTGTGGACGTATTTCAGTGTATCTGAACCCGCGATGAGACGGAAACCTTGTTTATCCACCTATAAACAATGCGTGCCGCCATGACGACGACTCCGGTTCCGAGCGGGTCAAGAGCGGTGCGCGCGCTGTCTGTGGAGACACGCGCTGCGGAGGCAGGCGAAAGTATAAACAAGGCAGCGCGAGTCTCCACAGACAGCGCGCGCACCGCTCTTGACCCGCTCGGAACCGGAGTCGTCGTCATGGCGGCACGCATTGTTTATAGGTGGATAAACAAGGTTTCCGTCTCATCGCGGGTTCAGATAGGCTACACTGAAATTTTAGATTTTAGATTTAAATTTTAATGTTTAGAGCAGGAAACAATTAAAAATTATAAATTAGACTCGCGCTGCGGAGGCAGGCGAAAGTAAACAAGGCAGCGCGAGTCTCCACAAACAGCGCGTGCACCGCTCCAAACGGTCGAGGGCTCGAGGCGTTTATACTTGACGCGCTCTCCGTTGTAACTGTTACTATTCTTTGAAACGACAGGGGACGACTCAAGTAACTGTCCTCTAACCATCAGGAATCGGTGAGAAGAAGACAGATAAATACATGACAATGTTTATTTTTTTAGTATTCCACCACCAATACAAAAATAATCAGGTAAAACCCAGTAAACCCTGAGATTATTACTTGTGACATTACAAAAAAATATGTATATGGGAACATGTATAGAACTAAATTAATGCTCTCTTAAATATTTTCTACATTCACTAAAAATGTTTCATTAAGTTTCATGTACATTTGTATTAAACATGGACCATTGTTCATTTAAAAAGGCTTTTTATATTGTATGCTAAATTTTTTAAAATGTAACTAATTTAGACATGCAAACTGGGTGCTAATGTGATGAGAAGTTTGCGCTCGGCTTTGTTTTTGAGAGAACGTTTCATTTTAAAACCTTTCTGCAGGCCAGTAGATTATTATTTAGTGCACACATGAGTGGGGTCAAGTTAAACATTTTAGTTTGAATTTTATTTTTTACTGTGCATTGTGCTAAATATATATTTGCATAATTTGTAATTGATTTATTCTTTGAAAATGTTATATTAATTTATGCAATTGCAATGCCTTGATTTTAGTTAAGTTTGTACACAGTCATAGCCACAAATGCAATGATACTAATAATTGGCATAACTTCTTTCGGTGTTTCGGTTTTCGGTTTTCGGCCTTGGTTTCCTCTTTTTCGGTTTTCGGTTTCGGCCAAGAATTTTCATTTCGGTGCATCCCTAGTTACAGCATTTGCTTGTTAGAGATAAATGAATCAGTCGAGTCGTTCAGTATAATCTGTGATCCAGAATCATGATGAAATGAAGAAGATTTTAATGTCTGATCGTCATCCGGACGTCCTCAAGAACACTGCCTCAATCCCACAATCCTCCTCTCCTCAACACGAGCGAGGCCGACGAACGTGTCTCGACCCCGCGGCTTGTAAAGCACGGCTCTGCTGATCGATTTCCCGAGAGAGAGAGTGTGTGTGTGTGTGTGTGTGTCTGATTGATACAAAGGAGCCGTACAAACGTTTCCATCCCTACATTGACAGATTCATTACAGCGGCTTCCAGCTAATACATCATTCATGCTTCCAGTGTACACACACACACACATACACACACACACACACACACTCGCTGCAGACCTTGAAAGTGTGTGAGGCTTGTCCTGCTGTGAAGCTTTACAAGCATTGCTTTCTATGTGAATATATAGTAAAGTGTAATTTATTATCATTACTCCAGTCTTCAGTGTCACATGATCCTTCACAAATCACTCTAATATGAGGATCTGATGATCAACAAACAATTATGATTATTATCAATGTTGAACACAATCTTTTTTTTATTATTATTAAAATGTATACTTGTTCATCAAGGATGAACTGAATCGATCCAAAGTGACAGTAAAGACACTTATAAAATGTTAGAAAATTATTATATTTCAAATAAAAGCTGTTCTTTTGAGCTCTCCATTCATCAAAGAATCACGGAAAATAAATGCATCACTTTCCGCAAAAATCATAAACGTTTGTTGATCCTCATATTAGAGTGATTTGTGAAGGATCATGTGACACTGAAGACTGGAGTAATGATGATAAATACAGGAATAAATTACACTTTACTGGATATTCACTTAGAAAATTGATTATTTACATTGTAACAATATTTAATTGTTTTACTGTATTTTTGATCAAATAAATGCAGCTTTGGTGAGCAGAAGAGACTTCTTACAAAAACATTACAATGTTATTAATTATTCCAAAATTTACAGCACCAATGTATGAGAGTTATGATGTTTTTCTTTGTATTACTAATAATCGAAAGGCAAATTCTATACTATTTATTCATATGCCATTCGCTTTCTTTCTTTAACAGGTCTGTCCAATATTATGTCTATAAATATAGGCTATTTATTTATTTATTTATTTATTTTGAGAAATCTGCTCTTGCGGATCTGGCGCTGCATTCTCAGCACTGTCAAAATAAAAGTCCTACAATTACCGGGCGATGTGATCATTAAAAATGGAAATTATAAGCTGATATATCGGGGTCAACCACCACCTAACAGCAATTTACCATGTGAGGAGACAGTGACAGGTCGTGAAGAAGCGGTCACACACACACACACACACACACACACACACACACACACACACACACACACACATATACGATACTAAACTCGTGGTTCTAGTCAATAAACTGAAGTACCGCTAACTGAAACCAGCACCCATCACACATGCTCTGGAGACCAGCTGTGCCGCCAGACGAGTGCAGTAAATCACAAGACAATCACAAAACAAGGAGCGTTTCTAGATCAAACCAACAACAATTAGCAAGCTTTCACAATGACAGGTTCAACACACATAATAAGAGTCACTCAAATCCTTATTAGATGCTTGATTGATGACTTCTCACTAATCATTAACAACCACAAACACATCCATTCCTGAATCAAACCGATCCAGTCTCAACCTATTAAAACATCATTCCCTTCACAGTGAACATACAAACACACACTGATCTCACCGGGTTAGTATCATCGCCCTTCTCCGGAAATCCTCCAGTCAGTCCCAAAATTATTTCACAAAGATGCATGAAAATCCAGTTGCCGTGACTGTATTATTTAAGAGACGTTGAACTAAAGGCCTCAAACACACACCTGTTCCCTGCTCACGGGTGTGTCAAAATAAAAGTCCTCCAAGGAAAAGGCCATACATTTTAATATACACTGCTCAAAAAAATAAAGGGAACACTTAAAAAGTAAAAACAAGAAAAAAGTATTTAATAAGATTATTTCATTCATTCAGAATCAGATCTATGATGTGTTATTTTAGTGTTCTCTTTATTTTTTGAGCAGTATATATTTATATATTCAAACTGTGTTTTAATTTTTTTGTTTCTAGCCATTTCAATGGTCCCCTATAGTGTTCTCATCTCACAAGATTCATAATCTGATGAACATGAACATTGTGGATAGAAATACCATTGATGTGATCTATAACTGGGATCCTTTGAAAAATGACTGGTCATAATTTTGAAATGTTATCGTCCTAAAAATGTCCATCACATCCCATAAAAATTATAATTGAGCATCTCTTGACGTTCCATGAAAATGTTGTGATATTTTATGGCATTTGAATGAAGCTTAAACTAAGTCAGGAAGAGTTTTGCCTCAGTTTTATTAATTAATATGCATGTTAAAAACTCACTGACTGAAATGTTATTAAGACATAGGTTTATATATTACACCAGGAACTGTTATGAAGATTAACCAATTAAAACCAATTGAATCAAACCACTGAAAAGAGAGCGATTCGGATGGGTCTGAGCAGATGTTTCAGTCATGCACTGGGTAAACATGTTCAAAATAATCTTTACTGTCATTCACCATATGCTCAAATCCTTATTTAACAGAATGTGTGTCGAGAGAGCTCGGAATAATTACAAATATGAAGACGCAACATAGTGTGAATTATAATGAGGCACTGCAGAAATGCTGCGTTTTTTCTTATTTTTGGCCTTTTACTTCTTTCCCTTCCACAGAAAACACTTTACTTAAGCCTTATAATACATTATAATTCTTATCTATTGATAGTTACGCCTTTATAAAGTATAATGTACGACACTTTTACACTTGCTTTAGCCAGTTAGTGGAGACAGACCGAGCCGTCTCTGACAGATTAACTCTACGCCGCTTCTTGTAATCCTGTATTTCTACATCTGTGGCTGTTAAGATGATCTCAGTGTCTCGCTGTCTTTTCTGCAGTCAAAGAGACTCGAGTCCTTTACATCTGACAGAGAAAGAGAGAGAGAGAGAGAGATGATAAAGACGTGCTTTTACAGTCACTATATCCAGAAGACAGAGAGTACAAGAGTTCAGGAGTTTCTCTTCATTTCAAGCTCTCGTTTTATTCCCTCTTATCGTATTATTTGTCTGTTATCGGTGTGTTGGATCAGTTCTGAGCTCATCAGAAGACTGAAATCCTGAGCGACTGAACCTTCTCTTGAAGATGATGTAATAATCACACTGATTTGAGGTCAGTGTATTCTGGAGTTGATGTGATGTGAGGGCGCTTCATCAGCAGTAATGTGCGTTTTCATTCAAAACATTATTAATAGTTTAATATAGTCTAATTAAACTAATAAATAGTCTTTTTTTTACAAAAAAAGTAGAATTAGAACGTGCTTGTTGATTTACAACATCAATTTGTACAAATTGCACTGAAATCTGGGCTAGAGATAAAAGCAAATTCAGTTTAGAGTAAAACACCATATGGACAACAACTAAAAATATGTGTTTGTGTCGCATTAAAGCATTAAAGTCCTGCATGTTATCACTTGTCCAGCTGGTATAGTGTGTGTGTGTGTGTGTGTGTGGGAGAGAGAGAGAGAGAGAGATTTACTTTGTTATAAATCCTTTTTATTTTATTTATTAATCTTTGTTTATTTCATTATTATTGTTTTATGATATCAGTATTATTTTGTGTACTACATGTTCTAAATCATTTTCTATGTTGTTTTGATGCTTTGGCAATACAAAATGTTTGTTTTTTTGTCATTCCAATAAAGCTTTCTGAATTGAATTGAAAGTTGATGTGTGTGTGTGTGTGTGAGAGAGAGAGAGAATGTGAGTGTGTGTGTGTGTGAGTGTGTGAGAGAGAGTGTGTGTGTTGGAGAGAGAGAGTGGATGTGAGAATGTGTGTGTGTGTGTGTGTGTGTGTGTGTGTGTGGTCAAAATGAAGAAGATTAAACCCTCTCTGGTGATGTTTGGACTCGTACAGTGTCCATCAGCATCGGGCCACATGTGACACCTGTCTAGTGAGAAACACACACACACACACACATCTCTCACAGAGGATTCTGTGAAAACCTCAAACACTTAAACAGCTTTTTCATTTGTCAAATATGGCACGTTCAGCCAGTGTTAATCCAGCACACATTAATGCTCATGGGTTTGGGTTTGGCAAACAAGACAAATTCAGGTCAAAAGCGCATTAATCTTCAGTGAAATAATCTTCATAAAGTGCAGATATTTATGATTTTGTAACAGTGTCTTCGAAACAGGCGCCAGTATGAGCTAGCTTTACATCATAGCAAAAAAATGTCTTCATCACTATTTTTGTCTTGTTTTCATTTACAAATATCAAAACATTCTTAAATCAACATACATTTACTTGAAAATCAGAATGACTGAAGATAAGGTAAGAACGTCTGGTCCAATCTCAGAGAAACACTACTGTAAATCTCAGAGAAACACTACTGTAAATCACAGAGAAACACTACTGTAAATCTCAGAGAAACACTACTGTAAATCACAGAGAAACACTACTGTAAATCATGGAGAAACACTACTGTAAATCACAGAGAAACACTACTGTAAATCACAGAGAAACACTACTGTAAATCATGGAGAAACACTACTGTAAATCACATAGAAACACTACTGTAAATCTCAGATAAACACTACTGTAAATCACAGAGAAACACTACTGTAAATCATGGAGAAACACTACTGTAAATCACAGAGAAACACTACTGTAAATCATGGAGAAACACTACTGTAAATCACAGAGAAACACTACTGTAAATCATGGAGAAACACTACTGTAAATCACAGAGAAACACTACTGTAAATCATGAAGAAACACTACTGTAAATCACAGAGAAACACTACTGTAAATCACAGAGAAACACTACTGTAAATCATGAAGAAACACTACTGTAAATCATGAAGAAACACTACTGTAAATCACATAGAAACACTACTGTAAATCACGGAGAAACACTACTGTAAATCACAGAGAAACACTACTGTAAATCATGGAGAAACACTACTGTAAATCACGAAGAAACACTACTGTAAATCATGGAGAAACACTACTGTAAATCACAGAGAAACACTACTGTAAATCATGAAGAAACACTACTGTAAATCACAGAGAAACACTACTGTAAATCACAGAGAAACACTACTGTAAATCATGAAGAAACACTACTGTAAATCACAGAGAAACACTACTGTAAATCTCAGATAAACACTACTGTAAATCACAGAGAAACACTACTGTAAATCATGGAGAAACACTACTGTAAATCACAGAGAAACACTACTGTAAATCATGAAGAAACACTACTGTAAATCACAGAGAAACACTACAGTAAATCACAGAGAAACACTACTGTAAATCATGAAGAAACACTACTGTAAATCACAGAGAAACACTACTGTAAATCTCAGATAAACACTACTGTAAATCACAGAGAAACACTACTGTAAATCAAGGAGAAACACTACTGTAAATCATGGAGAAACACTACAGTAAATCAAGGGGAAACACTACTGTAAATCATGGAGAAACACTACAGTAAATCACAGAGAAACACTACTGTAAATCACAGAGAAACACTACTGTAAATCACAGAGAAACACTACTGTAAATCACAGAGAAACACTACTGTAAATCACAGAGAAACACTACTGTAAATCACAGAGAAACACTACAGTAAATCACAGAGAAACACTACTGTAAATCACAGAGAAACACTACTGTAAATCACAGAGAAACACTACTGTAAATCACAGAGAAACACTACTGTAAATCATGAAGAAACACTACTGTAAATCACAGAGAAACACTACTGTAAATCATGGAGAAACACTACTGTAAATCACAGAGAAACACTACTGTAAATCTCAGAGAAACACTACTGTAAATCACAGAGAAACACTACTGTAAATCACAGAGAAACACTACTGTAAATCACAGAGAAACACTACTGTAAATCACAGAGAAACACTACTGTAAATCATGGAGAAACACTACTGTAAATCACAGAGAAACACTACTGTAAATCATGGAGAAACACTACTGTAAATCACAGAGAAACACTACTGTAAATCACAGAGAAACACTACTGTAAATCAAGGAGAAACACTACTGTAAATCACAGAGAAACACTACTGTAAATCACAGAGAAACACTACTGTAAATCAAGGAGAAACACTACTGTAAATCACAGAGAAACACTACTGTAAATCATGAAGAAACACTACTGTAAATCACAGAGAAACACTACTGTAAATCACAGAGAAACACTACTGTAAATCAAGGAGAAACACTACTGTAAATCATGGAGAAACACTACAGTAAATCACAGAGAAACACTACTGTAAATCACAGAGAAACACTACAGTAAATCACAGAGAAACACTACTGTAAATCACAGAGAAACACTACTGTAAATCACAGAGAAACACTACTGTAAATCACAGAGAAACACTACTGTAAATCATGAAGAAACACTACTGTAAATCACAGAGAAACACTACTGTAAATCACAGAGAAACACTACTGTAAATCAAGGAGAAACACTACTGTAAATCATGGAGAAACACTACAGTAAATCACAGAGAAACACTACTGTAAATCACAGAGAAACACTACTGTAAATCATGGAGAAACACTACTGTAAATCACAGAGAAACAGTACTGTAAATCTCAGAGAAACACTACTGTAAATCACAGAGAAACACTACTGTAAATCACGGAGAAACACTACTGTAAATCACAGAGAAACACTACTGTAAATCACAGAGAAACACTACTGTAAATCACAGAGAAACACTACTGTAAATCATGGAGAAACACTACTGTAAATTACAGAGAAACACTACTGTAAATCATGGAGAAACACTACTGTAAATCACAGAGAAACAGTACTGTAAATCTCAGAGAAACACTACTGTAAATCACAGAGAAACACTACTGTAAATCACAGAGAAACACTACTGTAAATCATGGAGAAACACTACTGTAAATCACAGAGAAACACTACTGTAAATCACAGAGAAACACTACTGTAAATCATGGAGAAACACTACTGTAAATCACAGAGAAACACTACTGTAAATCATGGAGAAACACTACTGTAAATCAGAGAGAAACACTACTGTAAATCACAGAGAAACACTACTGTAAATCACAGAGAAACAGTACTGTAAATCACAGAGAAACACTACTGTAAATCACATAGAAACACTACTGTAAATCATGGAGAAACACTACTGTAAATCAGAGAGAAACACTACTGTAAATCAGAGAGAAACACTACTGTAAATCATGGAGAAACACTACTGTAAATCACAGAGAAACACTACTGTAAATCACAGAGAAACACTACTGTAAATCATGGAGAAACACTACTGTAAATCACAGAGAAACACTACTGTAAATCATGGAGAAACACTACTGTAAATCAGAGAGAAACACTACTGTAAATCAGAGAGAAACACTACTGTAAATCACAGAGAAACACTACTGTAAATCTCAGAGAAACACTACTGTAAATCTCAGAGAAACACTACTGTAAATCATGGAGAAATACTACTGTAAATCACAGAGAAACACTACTGTAAATCATCACAGAGAAACACTACTGTAAATCACAGAGAAACACTACTGTAAATCTCAGAGAAACACTACTGTAAATCATGGAGAAACACTACTGTAAATCATCACAGAGAAACACTACTGTAAATCATGGAGAAACACTACTGTAAATCACAGAGAAACACTACTGTAAATCTCAGAGAAACACTACTGTAAATCTCAGAGAAACACTACTGTAAATCACAGATAAATCACGCGGCTGGGGGTGGTCTCTTTCGAAAGGTCTCGGTCCGTTCTCCACACAGTTTTCGCCGAGATATTTGCGTTTTTTCGCTTCCGGGGGGGCTTTGGGGGCCTGTATCTCGGGGCCCCGGGGGCCCACGAGGCTGCCGGTGGTCTCTTTCGAAAGGTCTCGGCCCGTTCTCCACTCGATAAAAATTTGGCTTCGAAACGTTTATTTTTCGCCGAGATATTTGCCATTTTCTCCGAGCTGGTGTTTTTTTTTTTTTTAAATAATCATTTTAAATATATCTAGTCAGTGAAAGACTATAGCATATTCAGCTAAAATAATTTTTTAGTTTCAGAATCAGGAATATTGTTATTCAGGTGTCTCTACTGTCCTGTGCTTTGAGTTTCAGCACCAAGTCCAAGACTATTCATTCACAATGCAAGCCCAAATTTAGCATTTTAATCAACATTTTTTGTTATCCTTTTATCATATGTCTTGGAGTATCCTTATAATATTGTATCGTGAGTTCAGAATCTTGATATCTATCTATCATCATATTCTACGTGATTTTCTGTGAATTCTGTCAACTTTGAAAGCACAAAATCTGCAGATCGGTTCAGTCTCATGAAAGTGCGTCTCTATAGCACAAATTGTATTTATCGTGTAATTTATACAGAAAAAAAATAGTTTTGATGTGCATGTAAAACGCAGTTTTATTTTCGCATGCTCAACTAGTAATACAGACATAGGCTACTACACACCACTGATCTGATCCGAGGGGTTTACGGAGCGTATATATGCATATGCACAAAAAATATATATTTTTGCATATACAATTCGTGCTATGGATTCGTGCAATTTGTGCGATAGATATACGCATTTTCATGAGATCATTTTGGACATTCGGCAACTCCTGCCAAGATCTCATATCTGAGCAAAAGTCGTATATTCCAGCCTTCACACACACAAACTCTCCCAGACACAGAGTAATTCCCAGCTGTATTCCCAGTTTAATGTAACGAGGTGTTTTAGAGGTAATTAGTGACCCTGAACGCTCCGGCTCGGGATCCTCCGATCGGCTTCATCTCAGAGTTTTAACTGAAGCCCACAGATGAGCCTCATACACAGATTGCAGGCCAATTAGCAAACGTCCTTCCTCGTTTTTGGGAGTGTGGATGAGAAAAATAACTCGTCTGAGATCATGTAGAGCTCATTCATGACTGAGAGAATTAACACATAATGAGATTTGGGGTTTGAAGAGAATATATCAGATGCATACACTACTTTTGTTTCAATCGGACTGAATGAATCTGAATGAATTTGTTTACATGAACGCTGAACATGTGATCGGGTTGTGATGTCGCAAGCTTCAAATCAGGATTTATTTTTGACGTGTGAATATATAGAGTTTCCCACTGTTTGCAAAAAATAACCATTCTCCTACATCGGTCCATTAATTTAAACAGCAGACTTAGCCTGATATCAGTTTCTGGTTATGATTTGGAGACGATGAGCATATGAGCTCTTTTATATTGATCACGCAGTAAAACTAGTTTGGTTGCATGTAAACGTAGCCAGTGTGATGTGTGTGTTTCATAAGTGTATTGTATTATTTTGCTTAGATTTGATTAAGCTAGAATGAGAAAGAGAGACTTTGACAATTAAGAACCATTTAATACGTCACATTCTCAGTGGTTTCTCTCCCGATTTGATTAAATGGAGAACAAATGGAGACGTTTGCTGAAGTGTCCGGCTCCTCAGGTGTTCCTCCTGAGATAAAAACTCACACACTTCTCATCTAGAGCTCAGAAAGAAATGTGTCATGTTGTGTTAGTGATCTCGATGTGAACACATTTCTCATCACATGATCAAACTGTCTGAGCTGCTTTACACATTATTTGTGGTCATACTGTAATTAAACAAACAAGGACACACACAGAGATATTATGGGAATGCAATCTGTAGTGGTAGTGGCACCCAATGTGGGTTTAATTCTTCTGTACCACCTTTTGAAGTCAGTCAAATTGTAACCAGTATTTGAAACACTTTTTAAAATTTAAACGTTTTTTTTTAAATGTAAACGCACGGTCAAAAAACTGTGTTGCTTCCAACGTCTCTAACTTTAAACTAAAACACATCCAATCACTTGCGTTGTGACGTAGTGCGATCTGACTGGAAGCTCAAAATAATTAAATATAATAATCAGATCTAAACATTACTAAATGTACATTTTAAATCCAAAATAACTAAAATAATAATTCTAATAAATCTTCATGAAATATTTTCTTACTATTTTTTACTAAATTATTATTTCAGATGAACTAATCCCTATGTGGCTCTTACACAATCATTCTTAGAACATATTTTTGTTTATAGCTGATACCTGCATGCCTATGAAGTTATTAGAACATTATTTCTGAATCTGAGTGTTTCAAATGTCTAAATCACTTTTATATATATATATATATATATATATATATATATATATTATTGGTTATGCAAATGTTAAGGGAACATTCCATTCAACCCTTCTTCAAACATCACTGGAATGTTACTTTTGAACGTTCTCTGAACATTCCGAAACAAGTGGTTACATTTAAAAAAAACTGTTACTAAACACATTCAATGAACAAACCATAAATATTGGTTTTATGTTTAAAGTTTTAAGGACATTTTTCTGAATGAACATTCTAGTAACGTTACTGGAAGAATGTTTGTTCATAACTTTGATTGAACATTCCCTGAGAGAGTTGCTGTAAAGGTCACACACACACACACACACACACGCTCAGCGAATCACGCATCACAGACAGTCTCTTACTGAGACCAACACCTGAAGAACACACACTAACTGTGTGTGCTGGAAACTCCTCGCAGTTTAAACGACTTATTCACTTCTGGAAATCTAAATATCGGCAGTATGAGGACAAAATCATTTGCATACACAAACGGACTGGCGTATGGCTATATCATTTTACAGGTGAATATAAAAAAAACAGAGCATGACCCAGTCAAAGCAACAGATGCTGATTATAGAGAAGCCTTGTCGTGTTTTATTCCGCCCTCACGGGTCAGACGGGTCAGAGTCGATGCTTTAGCTGTCGATCTGTCTCTACACTTATTCAGCGGGATCCTTTACAGACTCTCTCTCTCTCTCTCTCTCTCTCTCTCTCTCTCTAGCGCAGCGGTGATGAAACGCTTCCAGTGGTTTAGCATTCAGAGGCGTTTCTCTGTCAGCTTGACGCAGGTGAGTGTGTGTCAGAGATGCGCAATACATCTTTAATGCAGTTCTGCAGATGCAACGGCATAAACACACACACACGGGAACAAACGGAGGAGGAGAGGAACACACACACACACACACACACGCATCAGGAAACCTCACAGATGCATGGACAAACACCAAAAAACCTTAAACACAAAATAAATTTTGTTGTTTAAACCTTTCAATGCTGTAAGAATGAAAAAGACTGGTTAAGCATATATATATATATATATACAGATCTGTCCGTTAAAAATGATGAAGTTGTATGTCTCAAAGCTTGCCTAATCTTTTGCTACACTCAGAAGTTTGTACCTTTTCTTCTCAAAAAGAGTTTATACTTTTAGGGCGTAGTATAAGTAGGCGAATTGGGAGTTTAATTTTCGCCTGAACGTTTCTTGTAAGGACCGACTTCGTAATATTTGATTTAAACGTTATATAAAACTGTGTGTGAATGATGTGATTGTGATCATTACGAATGATCTAAATCTCCCAGAGGCAACTCTGACACTCAGCCGGCAAATAAAGTCCTGATCAAAATGTATTCCAAATAGAAAGCAGCGGGTCGTTCACTTGTTAGTGTGCACTAGGGCAGAATGATGATCAGTTAACCAGATCCTGAGACTGATTCACACACACACACACACACACACACATGAGATCAGCCTCCAGCGCTTGTGTGATTTATAGTGAACTTCACTGTTGCTCCTCATTAGACCAATGTTCTTCTCCATCATGAGCTCAACTAAAGATACACTTAATGTATATGATCTACACACACAACATAATTAGCATATCCAGAACTATCAATCAGAATATACATCAGAACTATATTTGCAAACGCTTTTCCTTTGAGCTAAAATAATTGCTTGAAGTTCCCTTAATATTTTTAGCTACATTTCAATCATTTAAAGACATATTTGCATGTTCAGAGTTCTTTGATGTCAGTTAATGGTCACATGATATGCAGGTAAACAAATAAACAAAGTGTGTTCGTACACTGGCAGCCACACGTTTGGAATAATTAGGATTTTTTAATTTAGGTCTGTTCGCAAAGACTGATTTTATTTGACATGAAGCTTATAATATATATTTAGACATTTATTATTGTAATATTTCAATATTTAATATATATTTATTGCATTTTAGAGTGATTTGTGAAGGGTTATGTGACACTGAAGACTGGAGTAATGATGATAAATTCAGGAATAAATTACACTTTACTGGATATTCACATTGAAAACAGATGATTTACATTATAATAATATATTTAAAAAAACACTGTATTTTTGATCAAATAAATGCAGCCTAAGTGAGTTTAAAAATAATGAAATTGTAATTCGTAGTTTGACCGGAGAGACAAAGACATAATAACTGTTCATGTAACCGAGAGAATAAAATATTTAAAAACAATATTTATAATTTAAAATATGTCTAGTTATAAAATTGTGAAACATTAGAAAAACATTTAAATAAAATATTTCCTCATTGAAGCATTTAGGGAATCAGAATTAAATTATTTAATTAAAATGTATAAATGATTAATTATTTTAAGGCAAGACACGGGTGAAATGTTTAAATGTGCAAATGATGTGGTAACTACTCAAATATGCATACAATTCGAGAACAGAAATCTGAACATTGGATAGAAAAAAATTAAGACATATTAGAGTTAAAGGTTTTTATAGAGCGGATTTTGAAAATAAAACAGAAAATACAGTCAACAGACAGAAAACATTTCAGGAAATAAACCAGACGGATGATAAATGAATGACAATAAAACGGTAAAGTTTGGTGTGTGTGAAATGGAGATTTCTGACTCAAACTCACGTCTTTGAATTGAATATATACAGATTAATACAATTCAATAAAATAAAAACATTGGAAGTTTTTGTTCCACTCATCTGAAAGTAGACACTGTTATGAGAGCAAAATAGACCAGTGCATGAACAAACATGACGGTTCTCGCCTTAATTCAAGTAAATCGGACAGAATAACTGGTTTTGTTTCCAGTCCGAATGTCTAAAAAATTCTTAAATCAAGATGCATTTACTAGATGAGTGAAATTACAAGATATTATGTCTTGTTTTCCAGGGGAATTAATCCAAATTAAGTGAGTTTTTGCTTAAAACAAGCTAAATTATCTCCTACACTCTCAGAAAAAAAGGTACAAAAGCTGTCACTGGGGCTATACCTTTTCAAAAGGTGCACTTTTGTACCCAAAGGCTGCATATTGGTACCTTAGTGGCACCTAAAATGTACATATTAACACCTAAAATGTACATATTAGTACCTAAAATGTACACATTAGCACATAAAATTTACATATTAGCACATAAAATGTCGATATTAGCACATGAAATGTACATATTAGCACCTAAAATGGACAAAAGTTGCCCCCCAGTGACAGCTTTTGTACCTTTTTTTCTGAGAGTGTAATGGAGTGAGATTTTATTTCATTTTTTACATATTAGGACCTAAAATAGACATATTAGCTCCTGAAATGTACATATTAACACTAAAAAATGTACATATTAGCACCTAAAATGTACACATTAGCACATAAAATTTACATATTAGCACATAAAATGTCGATATTAGCATCTGAAATGTACATATTAGCACCTAAAATGTACATATTAGCACCTGAAATATACATATTAGCACATAAAATGGACAAAAGTTAACCTTTTGAAAAGGTACAGCCCCAGTGACAGCTTTTGTACCTTTTTTCTGAGAGTGTAATGAGGTGAGATTTTATTTCATTTTTTTAATTCAAACAGAAACAGGATTATTTTTCTCACCCCATTGGCAGATAATTTTGCTTGTTTTGAGCCTAAACTCACTTAATTTTGATTAATTCCCCAAAAAACAAGACATAATATCCAATGGCATTTTCCTACTTTAGTAAATGCATCTTGATTTAAGAATTTTGTTGATATTTGGACTGAAAACAAGATAAAAATCAATCATTTTTGCAGTGTAAACCCAGTCCAAAAACCAGTGAACCAGTTATTCTGTCTTTTATTATTATTTATTACTTTATATTATATTATTATTTATTACTTTTATATATTATTTACTTGGATTTTTGCCAGTGTGTTTGGTGAGTGTTGACCCTCACCTGGTTGAGCTGAGCCATGGGTGAGCCGGAGACATTAAGCGAGTGACATCTGAAGTTGAGCAGAGTGTGTGTGCGCTGTGATCCGCTCTCGTCGTGACCCGGTTCGGCCACCGGGGGCAGCAGAGCCACCGTACACAATAAACCCATGAGAGTCGGGGGGACCATCAGGGCCTCCAGAGCGATGTTAGCAGAAACCTACACACACACACACAACGTTACGCGACCTACTTTCCTCACACTAATTGCTCGCTGGAAAATAAACCTCATTCATTGTACGAGTCAGTCAAGGACTGATTATGAAAATGTAAAGTCTAAACAAAGACTCCATTAACGATCCGAGTCTGTAACCCACATTATCCGAACACTAACAGGACATGGTGATTACGTCAATATTGACAGCGTTGGGGTAGAAACCCACCTGAGATACACACAGCATGTACAGTATTAGCAGCCCACGGCCCACAATGCATCAGGGAACAAATCAGCGGTGCACAAACCTCTTTTCATTAGTGTTTAATGAGCAAATCTCAAGAGTAATTCATGCCAATTCACAAAATAAATGTTTTTCTAATCAAAATATTGTTTTGCAGCTTAAATTGGCGATATATACATATATTCCGCCTTTTTTACAGTGCATATTTTTCTTAAATCAATCGGCTGAATGTGTTTTGTATGGAAGCTTGTTTCCGGCACAGAACAGAAAAATTATTTCTGCAATTCTGACTTGATTTCTCACACACTTGAATCTCAACGCAAAACTTGTGAGAAATAAAGTCAGAATTGTGGGATATAAACTTGCAAATGTGTGGTAACACTTTACAATAAGGTTCATTAGTTAACATTAGTTAATGTGTTTACTAACGTGAACTAACAATATATTTGTTACTGTTAATGTTACTTAATAATTATCCTGTTGTTCATGTTAGTTCACAGTGCAGTAACTAATGTGAACAAATCTTTGATTTTAATAAATTTTAATTTATTATTATATTTATATTTAATTTATAAATTTTAATTAATTTATTAATTTGATTTTAATTGTTCATTGTTAGTTCACAGTAGTTAACTAATGAACCTTATTGTAAAGTGTCACCGAAATAATGATATTAAACATTTAAACTCCAGTAAAATTACACACGAAAGTCTATTTATATAATTCAATTATTCAATTTTATATTTGAACTATTGTTTTCTGATCTAAACTAATATAAATTAAGTGAGTTACTACATAAAACAAGCAAAATTATGTGCCAATGAGGTGAGAAAAAAACTTTTTTTCCTATTTTTTAAAATTTTTTTTAGAAAACAAGATATAATTTCTAATGTCATATTATACATATCTAGAATTTTTAGATATTTGGACTGGAAACAAGACAAAAATACTAAGAAAAGCATGTTTTGGAGTGTGATAAGTGTTGCTTTTTAACACAACTCTATTCTGTTTTTCTATTCACAACATATTTTTGCAGTGTTGATCATTGTAGCCAATCACAGAGATGTTTGTTAAGCGTGTGAACGCAATGGCCAATCAGAATGTGCTCAGAGTTTGTTCAGATGTGAATATAACCAACAAAGCATTGTCTTTTCCTCCATGTTTCCTGAATGAAAGCGTGTGTGAGCTTCACCTTTGAGATGGCGGTGTTGTTGGCGTTGAGCACGAGATCTGCGATGCGCTCCACACACTGGACGATTCGTGTACACGCACGAGCTTCATTCTGAGCCATCCAGAGAATATGTTCCTCCACCTGCATCATGTGACTGGCCGTGACGAACACGTGGTCACCCAACTACAGAGAAACACACATGAGTGGACAAGTGGTGAGTGTGTGATGTTGCTGTTTGAGTGTCAGTGTTCCCGAACTCCTGAAACGCCTCCATTGTAGTCTCGAGTCTCTCCCGGGAACGAACACTCACAATATTCCTCATTATAATAATTCATGCGCAGAATAAAGGGGCGGGGCCTGGTTGAACTAGTTAGTAGTGTGTTAAATTGCCGTTTATGGAAAGGGGCGGGGCATTTCCCAAACACACTCGAAGCCCTCGACCAATCACAACACACTGCTCCAGCTGACCAATCAGAGCACAGTGTGCTTTTCAGGAGGAGGGGCTTCATAGAGACAGGAAGTAAACAGAGCGTTACTGACAGACTGGGAAGAGAGGAGCCGCAACAATGGAGAATAATGCAGGAAAACCTGTTCTAGGAGAAGCAAGACTTTGTAAAAAGGCAGAAAAGATAGTCTAGCAAAATTAAGAAAACAAAAAAAATATCTCCGTTTAATTTTAGTTTATTTTTCTGACCCCATTGGCAGATTGTTCTTCTTGTTTTAAGCATAAACACACTTCATTCTGATTAATCAAACACTTAATATCTTCAGTCGTTCTGCTTCTTCTCCAGTACGTGTATCTTGATTTGAGAATGTTTAGATATTTGTGCATGAAGAACAGCCTTTTTTTAGCATTACATGCACAGTTAATCTCCATTGACTGAATTTATGTCTTGAACAAGCCATCAAAAACTATAAGAGCTTTGCGATTGGTGATTAAGATGAGTCTCTATAGCAGAACTGACGGTTATATCTCATTTCCTTGAGTAAAGAGGCAATCTTCACAGTTCTTACGTGACCTCCAAGCCCTTAAACGACATTTGAAGCAATATATTATTGTAACTTTGACTTTAAGCTCTGGCTATATGCCGTTAGTGTTAAACCTGAGTGTTTCAGGAGTGTGCGCTTCACAGTTAAAGTCATGTTGTGTTTTTATTTACCTAAAGCAGCTTTGAGCTAATCATATTCAACACACGGCTTCAACATCACCGCCTCCAGCATTCTCCAAGTACATGTGCATTGTTGCTTTCCAAAGGGTTTGATTCCCTGTCAATGCACAACTCACTTGTAAAATGTAAAACCTCTTGAAAACTGCATGCAAATGTTTGCGTACTTGGCGTGAAGTGTGTGTCTGGCCCGAAGGTCACGTATGGAAGGAACAGCTCTTCATCTGTTGTGTAATTAATACAAATTTCCCCAAAGCGAGTGTGTTTTCTCATTCACACCCTCCGAAAGCTCTTCTGGCGGAGTCTGCCGGTGTTATTAAAATGCTAAACGTGTTCACTGAACATGTGTACATAACACTTAAAGCTGAAAATAGCTGATAACAATGTGCAGTGACTCAAATTGCACCTAAATTGCACAGTAGCAGAGCGCTGCGTCACTGAGTGTGTGGAAGAGACCGAGACACACACACATATCATCACTACAGTCTTCATATCACAAAAAAGGGATTTCAGGCCTACGTTTAAGATTTATGTTTTTGAATTGCTTTTAAAATTTCAATTAATTTCCGCGGATTAAACAGTTTTAAACTAATAAACGTAATGGGATGCATAAAAGAAGAAGGTTATATTTCTACACTCAAAAAAATCAAGGCATAGTTTATTATTAATTAATTATATGCAACTGTTATTTTCATATTTTGAAATTGCATGTATATAAAGTGCTTAAAATCTGCATTAATCTGTTCGTTGGGAAAAAAACACATTCAGGTAAAGTATGAACATGGTTAAAATATGGGTAGTTGTGGAACAAGCAATTGGATTGTTAGTGTGTATTTAAAGCACATTCAGATTATATTGCAGAAATCTGAGCGGCTTCATTTATGTGGCTGACAAATATGCATTCATTAGTTTATGTTAAAACTGTAATGGAAATGGTACATGCAATTCAAATATAAATATTTTTAAATCAAAATACATTTACTGGAGATGCCAAATGGCCACAAATGTAAAGAAATTCTGAAATTAAACATTAAGTGATTTTAAATTAAATTATAATTATAAAAATGAAGTGATTTTAAATTAAATTATAATTACAAAAATTAAGTGATTTTAAATTAAACTGTAATTATAAAAATTAAGTGATTTTAAATGAAATTATAATTATAAAAATTAAGTGATTTTAAATTAAATTGTAATTATAAAAATTAAGTGATTTTAAATTAAACTGTAATTATAAAAAGTTAGTGATTTTAAAATAAATTTTAATTATAAAAATGTTGTGATTTTAAATTAAATTATAAAATTAAGTGATTTTAAATTAAATTATAAATATAAAAATTTAGTGATTTTAAATTAAATTATAAATATGAAAATTAAGTGATTTTAAATTATAATTATAAAATTAAGTGATTTTAAATTAAATTATAATTACAAAAATTAAGTGATTTTAAATTAAACTGTAATTATAAAAATTAAGTGATTTTAAATGAAATTATAATTATAAAAATTAAGTGATTTTAAATTAAATTGTAATTATAAAAATTAAGTGATTTTAAATTACCAACTGTAATTATAAAAAGTTAGTGATTTTAAAATAAATTTTAATTATAAAAATGTTGTGATTTTAAATTAAATTATAAAATTAAGTGATTTTAAATTAAATTATAAATATAAAAATTTAGTGATTTTAAATTAAATTATAAATATGAAAATTAAGTGATTTTAAATTATAATTATAAAAATTAAGTGATTTTAAATTAAATTATAATTAAAAAGATTAAGCAATTTTAAATTAAATTATAATTATACAAATTAAGGGTTTTGAATTAAATTATAATTTAAAAAATTAAGGGATTTTAAATTAAATTATAATTTAATAAAATAAGTGATTTTAAATTAAATTATAATTATAAAAATTTAGTGAGTACTTAAATCAAAGAGAAAAAAAATCTGCCGACTGAGTCAGAAAAACAAACTTAATTCAAAGGGAAAACAACACTATTTTTCTTGACATGTTCTTCTAAGCATAAACTCATTTTAATTAATTTCTCAAATCTTCAGTCATTTTGCTTCTCCAGTAAATGTCTCTTGATTTAACAATATTTAGATATTGGTGCTGGAAAACAAGACAGAAACACTGAGGAAGAATCCATCAAAAGTATTAAACGAAGAAAAACACAGCCAGTATCATGATAAAGAAGAGTTTGTCTTTGCTTAAACATTCATAGATTTTGATCTGTTCTGGACTGACTGAATATAGCCCAAAACCTGATGGATTAAACGGGTTGAGGCATTATGGGATGCGATTCTCACCTCTCTGACATCATCCACCAGGCGTGTGAGTCTTTCTATCAGGTGAGTGACAAATATGACATCCATCATGTCTCCGAACAGCGCCGCCCTGCTGGTGAGAGAAGAGAGACGCTGCGCCACCCTCAGCGCGCTCGACGCGTTCACCGGGATCTGAGTTTACATCAGAGAGAGACGGAGCACAACGGAGAATATATGAAGCAGCACAACTGTTTTCAACACTGATAATAATCATAAATGTTTGTTGATCATCAGATCCTCATATTAGAGTGATTTGTGAAGGATCATGTGACACTGAAGACTGGAGTAATGATGCTGAAAATCACAGGAATAAATTACACTTTACTGGATATTCACATAGAAAACAGATGATTTACATTATAATAATATTTCACAATTTTACTGTATTTTTGATCAAATCTATATGTATTTACATCTTTAAAATATATGTAATTTCATTTAAACAAGACTATTATATTACATTGATTGATAGTGTGTTGGTTGACATGTTTTTGCTGTAATTGTATATTTATAAATTTTACTGTACACATCATTTGGTGTTTATGTATAATATAAGTTCAACTTTATTAGATGCATTACAGTAAAAGCTTATATAAATCAACCTCGTGAGCAGAAGAGACACACACATAAAAAAAAAAAAAAAAAAAAAAATCGAACCTTGACCCTAAACTCTTGAATGGTTGTGCATATCTGTTCTTTTCCAAATTCTAGGATCTAGGATTGGCAGCTAGGATTATTGCATGTTGTCTGGCACACCAAAGTCCAAAGAAACTTAAAATACTAATTGTGAAGATTATTAAGATGTGAGGAAGTTAAAAGAGGGCCTGAGCCAATCGAATCTCAAAGAATCCTTCAGTTCTCAGGCTTCAAAACACCAGGGATTCAGTAAATCAAGGTCAAGCTGAACATCTGCTCCGGATAATCAGGTGTGTGTCGTGGCGAAGTGATTCCAGACAGGGAAACGGCCCTCCAGTGACAGCTTACGACACCCGTGATGATGATGATGATGATGATCAGAGACCCCGAAAGACCCGAGTGTGACGGATGAGGGTTAAAGTATTACATGGTTTTAATTAATAAATGTTTCGCTAACTGTGTTTTATATATATATATTTCTGAAATACATAACTTAAAATCATAATGTGGACTGTTTTTTGTGAAGCTGCTCTGAAACGATGTGTATTGTGAAAAGCGCTATAGAAATAAAGTGAATTGAATAGAATTGAATGATGTTGGAGGTTACAGACCTGTGTGAGTTCATGCAGGCTGCGTGTGAACTGGTTTGCGTATGAGCACTGGTTATAGTCATGCTCCGCCCACCGGCCCGATTGGCCACACCTCCGCCACGCCCTCTTCTCCTGAGGGGCGGAGCTAACGCTGGCCATCGCACACGGCAGGAACGCCAGGAAACCAGACAACGTCTTCGGCCACCTGAGAAAACAGCATGTGAATGTGATTCAGCAGATGGAATGTGTGTGTGTGTGTGTTCTCTTCACTGAACGCATGTTTGAAGTCTTGAGTCCGCTCGTGTTTCTGTCATTTTTAGTGGATTTATGATCATCCATTAACAAAAAACAAACTACACATGTTAAACACATCATATACTGAAACTTTTTTGCCAAATGTTTTGTTTGTAAAGTGTGTTTGAGCATCTTTCTTTACAATAAATGGAACTTGCTGTGATATTTTTGCAATAAAACACAAAAACATTTTGCACCACCGTTCAAAGGTTTGGGGTCGGGAACATTTTTAATATGTTTTTTGAAAGAATGCTCTTATGGTCACCAAGACTGCATTTATTTAATCAAGAATGGTATGATGGGTGGTTGCCAGGGTGTTGCTACAGTATGTGGTTGCCAGGGTATGCTGGGCGGTTGCAAGGGTGTTGCTATGTGGTTGCCAGGATATGCTTGGTGGTTGCAAGGGTGTTGCTACGTGGTTGCCAGGGTCTGCTGGGTGGTTGCAAGGGTGTTGCTATATGGTTGCCAGGATATGTTGGGTGGTTGCAAGGGTGTTGCTATATGGTTGCCAGGATATGTTGGGTGGTTGCAAGGGTGTTGCTATGTGGTTGCCAGCCAGGGTATGCTGGGTGGTTGCAAGGGTGTTGCTATATGGTTGCCAGGGTATGCTGGGCGGTTGCAAGGGTGTTGCTACGTGGTTGCCAGGGTATGCTGGGTGGTTACAAGGGTGTTGCTATGTGGTTGCCAGGTTGTGCTGGGCGGTTGCAAGGGTGTTGCTATGTGGTTGCCAGGGTATGCTGGGTGGTTGCAAGGGTGTTGCTATGCGTTTTCCAGGGTGTTCCAGTGTAGTTGTTAGTATGTGCAAGGTGTTTGCAAGCATGTTTCTTTGTGGTTACTAGGGTGTTGCTATGCTAGATGGTTGACCTTAAACTCTTGAAACAGCAGTGCAGGTGTGACTTAAGCGTCTTTCCGAGAACCTGATCATGTTCAGATTTTCACAAAACAGTTGAGGTTTGTAAAGATGAACAGTGTCCATTAGCTGCCGTCAAGTGAAGCACAAATGCGCAGTAATAAATGACACTAATTCCTCTGGTAACAACAGACTGATTTTCCAGCTCATTACAGACGTGTCCTGCACAAACACAGAACATGAAGCTATAGAAGCACCAATCAGAGAACTGCCATTAAAATACAACGGAGGAGAAAAGAAGCACTGATGCATCATAACCACAGTGAAGTGATTTTTAAGTAATGGCGTCTGTGTGTGGGTGAGTGTGATGTTTCTGATGGTTGGCTGGGCTTCTGTAGCTGCGGCTTCTGTGTGTGTGTGTGTGTGTGTGTGTGCTGTTAGGGTATTCCTGAGTACTTGTTAGTACGTGCATGTGGTTTGCAAGGATGTTGCTACGTGGTTACTAAATTGCAAGGGTGTTGCTACTTAGTTGCCAGGTTGTGCTACGTGTTGCTATGTGGCTGCGCGGGTGTGCTAGGAGTTTGCCAGGGTGTTGCTATGTGGTTGCCAGTGTATGCTGGGTGGTTGCCAGGGTGTTGCTATGTGGCTGTGCGGGTGTGCTAGGAGTTTGCAAGAGTGTTGCTATGTGGTTGCCAGTGTATGCTGGGTGGTTGCCAGGGTGTTGCTATGTGGCTGCGCGGGTGTGCTAGGAGTTTGCCAGGGTGTTGCTATGTGGTTGCCAGTGTATGCTGGGTGGTTGCCAGGGTGTTGCTATGTGGCTGTGCGGGTGTGCTAGGAGTTTGCAAGAGTGTTGCTATGTGGTTGCCAGTGTATGCTGGGTGGTTGCCAGGGTGTTGCTATGTGGCTTCTAGGGAGTGTTAGGTGTTTGCAAGGATGCTGCAATTCGGTTACTAGGTTGCAAGGGTGTTGCTAGGTGGTTGAATGGTGTTGCTATGCGGCTGCTATGGTGCGTCAAGCGGTGCATCATAATCAAAGTGAAGTGATATTTAAGAGTGTGTGTGAGTGTGATGCTTCTGTAGCTGAAGACACACCTGAATTCACCCTTGTTGCTAGTGACCCTCTCGGCCGAACAGTACAGCGCTGTCGTCTCCAGAACCACGATCTCCATGCCGATTGAGCTGTTGCCACGGGAACTGGTCACGTGACACTGCCAATTACCAGCAACCCCGACATCAATGTTGGACAGGATGAGCTCGCTGTGAGACGAGGGTAAGACGACACTGAGTCACGCTTGAACATGAGCAAGTTTAACAGAGTGAATCTCACACAAGTCAGATGAAGCCTTATTGTGTGACTCAAATAACACTGACATGATCTACATTTTCTGAGTACAAAATAAATGCTATTTTAGTTGCTTTGTAATAAATAAATAAAAATCCATCAACATTTATGATATTGAGCACTGCGAAACACAAGACTAGGGTTATTCTGTTTCATTCACATTCAGCTCTGAATTATTAATATGCTAGAATTTCCAAACGTTACTGTTCCTTGGTTTCTACAACATTTTTGAGTGAAACATTGAGAGATGCAAACGATTCATGCATGCAAACACTAGCGAAGGAATAGTGTCTCAGTGAGCGCGCTCAAGCCATAAGCCCTCACAAACACTCTCGTTTGCTCACTCATTCACTTACTCACACACACACTCACTCATTCATTCACACACTCATTGACTCACTCATTAAATCACTCATTCACTCACTCACACACGGACACTCACTCACTCAATCACTCACTCCCTCAGTCACACACACACTCAATCATTCACTCACTCACTCCCTACCTCACTCACGCACACATTCACTCACTCACTTATTTACTCACTCACTCACTCACTCATTGACTCACTCACTCCTTCACTGACTCACACTCACACACACACACACACACACACACACACACACACACTCACTCACTAACTCACTTAGTCATTTACTCAAGCACTCCCTCATACTCACTCACTCAGTCACTCACACCCAGTGTTGCTAGGTAGTTGCCAGGGTGTTGCTATGTGGTTGCTAAATGGCTTTTGCTAGGGTGTTTATTTTTATTTATTCCTAGGGTGTGCTAGATGGTGCCCAGGGCATGCTATGTGTTCGCTGAGGTGTGTTAGGTAGTTGCAAGGGTGTTGTTAGATGGTTGCCAGGGTGTTGCTAAGTGGCTGCTTACTGGCCAAACAAGATAAGACATCTTTATGATATATTTATTTTTTTCAGCAACACATTTCACCATTAAAACAGATGACAAGCAACATGTCATTATTATAAAAGACATTATTCAGTAGAAATTAACAATTTTCTAGAGTTAATATCTAGAGGATAAGGTTGCCCTGTTTAGGAGAGGTAAAAAGCGGCATAAATGATCCTGATGTGCGGATGACGTCTGATTATGGCACATTATTCCTCTCTCTGCTGCAGTCCGGCAGCACTTAGATCCCTGATTAACGACCTCGGACCCTCGGGCCAGCACAAGAGACTGACCCATCTGTAGCGCATATGGCTCAGAGACCAGTTTGAAGAGTGTGTGTGTGTGTGTGTGTGTGTGTGTGTGTGTGTGTGTGTGTGTGTGTGGCGTGAAGCAGAGCTGTGCTTGTGCCCCATTAAACTGACCACCACACGGCAAACATAACAGAGTGCTCCCCCTACTGAGACACCAGTGACGCTCCACGCTCACATGATCCCAGACAAGCAGAAATACACACAACTAACACACAGAAAAGACTTCTGTTGTGTTACACGCAAAACAAATAATTCAGGATTAGAACAACATGAGGGTGATTAAAATCACAACTGTAATCTGCTTAATATTTCAATTATTGCTGCTAGACAAGATTAAAGTTAAATATAGGGCAAGCCACATAGCAACACCCACAACATATTAGCAACCACAGCTACACCCTGCCATTACCCACAACACATAAGAAACTGCCTAGCAACACCCTGGCAACCACACACAACACATTAGCAACCACATAGCAACACCCTGGCAACCACACTCAACATTTGGAACAACATAGCGACACCCTAGCAACTGCCCAAACCCAATTGTAGCTGCATAGCAACACCCTGCCAACCACCCATTACATATTAACCACAAGAACATCCTGGCAATGGCAACCACACACTACATTTGCAACCGCATAGCAACACCTTGGAAACCATCCATAACATATTAATAACCACAGCAATACCCTGGCAACCACACGTAACACATTAGCAACACCTTGAAAACCACACACAACATATGCAGCCAAATAGCAAAACCCTAGCAACCACCCAAAAAACAATTGTAACCACATAACACCCTGGCAACCACACATAACATATTAGCAACCACAGCAACACCCTGGAAACCACACACAACATATTAGCAACACCCTGGTAACCACACACAACACATTAGCATAACACTGGTAACCAAACACACCATTTGCAACCGCATAGCAAAACTTTGGAAACCATCCATAACATATTACCAACCACAGCAACACCCTGGCAACCACACGTAACACATTAGCAACACCTTGAAAACCACACACAACATATGCAGCCAAATAGCAACACCCTAGCAACCACCCAAAAAACAATTGTAACCACATGACAACACCCTGGCAACCACACATAACATATTAGCAACCACAGCAACACCCTGGAAACCACACACAACATATTAGCAACACCCTGGTAACCACACACAACACATTAGCATAACACTGGTAACCAAACACACCATTTGCAACCACATAGCAACACCCTGGCAACCACACACATCATCCAATCATAATGCCAGCGAGTTTTCCATTCAATAATCACATTTTCTTTAAAATAAAATGAATTGATGTATGAGTCTGAGCAGAACAAGCATCAATGAGAACACAAACACACACACACAAACACACACACACACTGTGACCTACATTCACACCACAAAGCTCTATTGTCCAGCCATCCAGTCATCTCCAAAACGCTTCACTCGCAGCATTCACAGTCATGAACCGATATTTCTCAATCTGAGGATAATAACAGGCCTGTGGATGATCGTTCACTGATGAATATTTAAAACTCAGAGCATGAAAATAGTTCTGCCCACTATAGTTCCTCTTCCAGTCAGTATCGCTGGAGCTTGAACCACAACAGCAGGTACATAAACATGAATTATTAATGATACATTGAAAGGACTAATACTAAAAGGACACAAACACACTCAGAAACACTTTTACATCACTCAAACTTTTAGTAGATCTAAGAGCAACTTACAGTATACATACAGAATAAATGACAAAACAATAATATTTTTCTTCATTTCATATTTCATATTTTTTCATATTTTTCTTCATTTCCTCATGACGAGGTTTATTTGAGGATGATTTAAGGTTGATTATTCCATCATAAAATCCTCAATGTTCACGGTCAGATTATGGAGTCTGAGGCGCCATTAGATCATGAAGATGAAGTGAAATCTGGTTTTATGGGATTAAAGACGAGTTCCACACTTGATACTCTATAAACAGCGGGTCACATGACACTCGTCTGGAGTTTATGTAAAAGGTTTTCCTCATAGAAACACAAACCCTACTAAAGCAGCCAGTGACTGCCACTGGAATAAAGTCTAACCTCAGACAGACACAAACCTCATCACACACACCGATTCTCCGTAATGAGAGAATTAAACTCCAGTCGCCATGGTTACCGCATCACATCACCCGCGAGCCAATCAGCAGAGAGAGCCAGAGATCATGTGTGTGTGAGTGTGAGAGGGAGTTTAAAGCAGTGTTAATGGTGACGTGTTCATTCACTTTCTTAACCCTCTGGGGTTGTTCGGCCCAAATGGACCCCAAGAATTGAAATAGATTTTTTTTTTTAAATCGCAGCTTCCTCGTAATGGTCCGAAATTTGGTGACTTTGTTGGGATTTAGTATTTGAACACCCAAAAAAATTGGGTATAGGATGTGAACAGTCTAAGTGGTTGTAAAAAAAATAGTCACACTTGGGGTGTTCGGGTCCAAATGGACCCACATGGAAAAAAATGTGTTTTGCATTTTTAAAATGCTCAGTTTGTCCACCAGATGGCATCCATCTCATTTCAAAAATTGCTTTTATGAGGCCTAGGCCTGACTCTAAAATGAAATACAGCTTTAAAATATATATATATATATATTTTTTTTTTTTTTTTAATATTTTTTCTATTATGTTCAATGGGGGAAATTTTGTCATAATTATTGCATTAATACTAATTATAATTATTTATTTTTTTTTTGAAATTTTCTCAAAACACCAAAAAAGAAAAGAAAAAATATTATAAAAAGACGAGTAAAAAAATCATGATTTTTTTTTTTTAAATATGAATCCCGCCCTTTGGGTCCATTTGGACCCGAACAACCCGAGCGTGACTCTGAAACGAACAACCCCAGAGGGTTAATCCTGTAAAGCCTGACGGATGAAATAATAGTCAAGATTGATTTTTAAATGGAACGGTTCATTGAACCTTTAGACAAAGTATAAAGAAGTTTGCATGTGTTTTTGTTGAGGTTCAGGCTTTCGTGGCTCATACACTCTTGATTCAGTTCTCACTGCAAAAAATGCTTTTCTTACTTAGTACTTTTGTCTTGTTTCCAGCCCAAATATCTAAAAATCCATTATTATGTCTTGTTTTCTGGGAGAAAAATAAAAATGAAGTGAGTTTTTGCTTAATACAGGCTAAATGATCTGCCAATGGCTTAAGAAAAATAATCCTGTTCCTGTTTGAATTAAGATTATTTTTCTTACTCCATTGGGATATAATTTCACTCACTTTATTATGATTTATTTCCCCAGAAAACAAGACATAATATCATGTCATCATATGTCATTTCACTCATCAAGTCAATGCTTCTTGATTTAATCATTTTTAGATATTTAGACTTGGATTTGATAATGATATGTACAAATGGTGATGAAATTCTGATGCTTATATTGTAAATCAATAGCAGATTCTTACATAAATGCATATAAATACCAATATCTGTCAATAACGTCTTAGTAAGATGATATTTAAATGTTTAGTTTTATGATCAAAGCTCTGATGGTCATATTTGATACTCGTGATGTTTCTGTAAAATCAGACGTTAACAGGCAGAAATGTGCATATCAAATATGATACAGTAGGTTTATAGGCTATAAATAATATAATATAATATAATATAATATAAGGTATATAATAACAGTCAGATTTATATAACACAATCCTAAAATACACTGTGAAAGATTTCATCCCGCAGGTCAAAAACACAAACGTGTAACCCGCAAACGGGCCGATCTGGTGTTAAATCAATCAATTAGCGGATGGGAGAGAGGTGTGTGTGTGTGTGCGGTCTGAGACATGCGTCACACACACACACACACACACACACACACACACACCGACGGTTCAACAGCTGTGGCCAGAGCTGCGTAATACAGGCGGTAGACTACTGTAGTACAGCAGGGCCGACCACACTAACAGCTGTGTGTGTGTGTGTGTGTGTGTGTGTGAGAGAGAGAGAGAGAGCGAGAGAGTGTGTGTGTGTGATTATGCTCTGATTATGGGACCGGTGTTTTGGTTGGCCGGTGGAGTCAGACAGGGCCGTTCCCGTCTCTCTCTCTCTCTCTCTCTCTCTCTCTCTGCCAGGAGAAACATTACACACAGGTTGTCTTCACCCGTAAATTAGAGCAGCGTAAAGAAGAGAGCGGCGATTAATTGAGACGCCTAATCACAACGGGAATGAGCGACTCCGGAACGAGCGACGGAAAAAAGCAGCGGATGACCAATCGTCCTCACACCTGATGACAGCTGTCAATCAAACACATCACAGGACCAAACACAGACCCGGAGCTGGACGATCCATCAAACCGCATAATAATTCAACAGTTAAATATTAGCGGTTAGTAACAGAAGATATGCGGCGGTTCTCCTTCAAAATAAGAGTTTCATGGTTTAACGTTTGAAAATGAAGAAATAAGACAGCCATAATATTAGTAGTAATTTTCTTGATGACATGTAAAATAAAAGTAATATTACAACTATTTTATTAAATATATATATTTTTTATTTTACAGTGAAATATTACAATAGCTTTTATTTGTAATTATATATATATATATATATATATAATTATATATTATATATATTGTAATTATATATATATATATATATATAATTACAAATAAAAGCTATTGTAATATTTCAAATAAAATAATAACAAATATATAAAATAAAATAAAAAATATATATAAAAAATAATATAAAATAATAATAATAATAATAATATATAAATATATATATATATATATATATAGTATTGAGAAGGACAATAATTTTGACAGAATAAGTTAATTTTGAGTCAGATTTCCAGTGTTGTGGTAAAGTTAGTGTGTGCAGAGAAAGGTGTGTGTTTTCTATTTTAAAATGTTAGAATATATTTAAAAAAATGTGTTTTTGAGAAGAAAATGATCCAGTTGTGTTTTGTAGGTGTGAGTCTGTGTTAAGAGTTTAGAAAAAGTATCTGGGTGCGCGCTCGTTAGCTGTAATATCAGGGAAGGGAATTACAGAACTGCATTTGATTTTGACATTTTCAGCAGATGTCACACACACACACACATTTATACATATTATATTGCCATTTTGTAAATAACATTTGAAATGAATTTTATTGAGGTTTATGCTTCCGTTTACCATCAAGCCTTTTGCAAGAGTAGTTCTAGCTAAAAGATTTGATATCCAGCGAGGCAATTAAACTGAGCATTAAACGAGATGCGTGCTGGTTTTAACTAATCGATCCGCTTCACCTCACTTTCTAATCAACCTTCAGAAGCGCCTCGCTCGGCTCGCCCGCAGATTATGAGTGAGATCCGCGAGTGTGTGTGTGTGTGTGTGTCATGAGTGAGAACAGAACGAGGCCGGACTGCAGAGATGATTCATATAACGGCTGAGTGAGTGTGTGTGTGTGTGTGTGTGTGTGTGTCTCCTCTGCATACTAATAAACACTTTTACTAATGAAGGGAAATTAGCACTGGTGTGAAGTCGAGGAAACACCAGCTCTCTCACACACACACACACACACACACACACTCTCGCTCCGTCCAACGCAGAAAAGATTTGTTGACATGAGGAACATATTTCTGTCTGCACTTCATCAATATTTATGCTCAGACGATCCTCCGCGGCGAGAGCGAGTCAAAGTAATTAACAGCCACATGGTTCACTTTCACACAAACAGATGTGTGTGTGTGTGTGTGTGTGTGTGTGTGTGTGTGTGTGTGAGAGAGAGTGTGAGTGTGTGTGAGACAGAGAATGAGAGTGTGTGTGTGAGTGAGTGAATATGTGTGTGCGTGTGTGTGTGTGTGTGTGTGTGTGTGTGTGTGTGTGAGAGCGAGTCAAAGTAATTAACAGCCACATGGTTCACTTTCACACAAACAGATGTGTGTGTGTGTGTGTGTGAGAGAGAGAGTGTGAGTGTGTGTGAGACAGAGAATGAGAGTGTGTGTGTGAGTGAGTGAGTGAATATGTGTGTGTGTGTGTGTGTGTGTGTATGTGTGTGTGAGAGCGAGTCAAAGTAATTAACAGCCACATGGTTCACTTTCACACAAACAGATGTGTGTGTGTGTGTGTGTGTGTGTGTGTGTGTGTGTGCGTGAGTGAGTGTGTGTGTGTGTGTGAGAGTGTGTGTGTGTATGTGTGTGTGTGTGAGTGATTGAGATTGTGTGTGTGTGTGTGTGTGAGAGTGAGTGTGTGTGTGTGTATGTTCTCACCTGGTGATGAGGCAGCAGTCGTGAATGATGCTGTCCTCCACGTTCAGCTCTCTCTCCTCCAGCGAGTGAGTGTGTGTGTGAGTGTGTGTGTGTGTGTCCTCCAGTGTGTGAACGGGCCGCTGCTCGTGGCTCCAGGACAGCCTGACGGACGGGTCGAGGAACGAGGCGGTGCACTGCAGCGGCAAACGGTCCCCGCGAAACACCAGCTGCCTCTGGGTGGGGATGAGCTGCAGGACAGGGAGCTCCAGCGGTCCGTCTGAAACACACACACACACACACACACACACACACTGATGGGAACCGGACGGGTGGATGACATAGGCTACGACTACATTAATCCAGATTCATTTTGAGAAAGAAAAAAAAAACGCTCTCCGTCCACATCTTTACTGCATGTGCAAACCCTCACAGACACACACACACAGAAACAATAAAGTTATCGCGCAATTCTTCAGTCAGGATCGTTATATTTATCAGGTCAGGCCGCTCTCACTCAGCGTTATACGTTCGGCCCAAAGCTGAAGCAGGACCGCAGACGCGAGTGTGTCATCTGTGCAGGACTGTGATGTGGAGAGTGTGTGAACTCTGAATATAACAGGCACAATCCCGCTATAAACATCAATATCTATGGCTTTAATATGCGTCACATGACTAGGGTTGGGTATCGAGAATCGAGTATCGATTGGAATCGGGACTAACTTTTCGTTTTTCCCGGAATCGTTCAAAAGTTAAAATTTCGATTCCTAGTTTCGATATTCACAGTCCGCCGAGCGGAAGAAGAAACCGCTGAACAACACCAACGAAGAAGCGTCTACCGGAAGTGTTCATAACCGCGCGAGTCGAACATGAGTAGCTTACGTCGGCGATCCAAAGTGTGGCTTCACTTTTCTAAAAATAACGAAATCTCGGCAAAATGCAAAATTTGTGACAAAAGGAGTATTTTTACAGAAGGAGTATTTCCTTCAGAAAGGCCGTTGGTTAGCAAGGTTAGCTAAACTTTTTTGACCCTGCCTCTTAAAAGAATCGGAATCAAGAATCATTAGGAACCGGAATCGAAACAAGGAATCGGAATCGGAATCAGAATCAAATTCAAATTCAAATTCAAATTCAAACGATACCCAACCCTACACATGACTAAACTGACATCATCGCTTTTAAACACCTCAGTTTCCACAGCCCACACTACAGCGTTTCACATGTATCCACTTTGAAGAGCGTTTTCAAAAAGTGTCGTTTTCATTAATAACGTGTCGACGGAAGAGAAAAGATGCGTTTCAAACGAAAATATATTAAAAAACTATTTTGATCAGCATTCCCTTTTTAATAATCAGATTTAGCCAAGAACAAACAATAGTCTAAAACCCCGCTGATTAATCACTCGCCTTTTTATTACTTATACGTTTACTCACCAATTGAGTGTTAATAATCATAAAACCCTGTCAAATTAAGTTCCATAAAAGTTGCATAAAATCCTCTTTGTCGTCATAGTTCCCCACTTTGAAAAGCGA
The DNA here is from genome assembly GCF_988280905.1 of Pimephales promelas. Taxonomy (NCBI): domain Eukaryota; kingdom Metazoa; phylum Chordata; class Actinopteri; order Cypriniformes; family Leuciscidae; genus Pimephales; species Pimephales promelas. The sequence goes on along the minus strand of NC_142779.1, from coordinate 902,974 downwards.
GTCGTTTGCCGGGGCTGGTGTCAATAAAAGCTTATATTATATTGGACTAACAACAAGGACGTTTTCAGTTCTAAAACTTACGGGATATTCTTATAATATGATGACCTCTTAGATGTCAAAAGCTCAAGAAAAATGTGATTTCTCAGTTCATCACCTCTTTGACTTTCTGAGCAAAGCAATGGATTCAGACATTAATCTGTAGAGCGGTCCATAATCCATAATCATCAAAATTATAACAAATAACAAAAAGGCTTGAAATATCTCACTTTGCATGTAATGAGTCTATATAATATATTAGTTTCACCTTTTAAGTTGAATTACTGAAATTAACTTTTGCACGTTATTCTAGTGTAGTTGGCTATATACAGTATATTATATTTTACAATGACAATGCACAAGGCTCATCCAAAAATATCTTCTTTGAGTTGGAGTGTTTTCTTACATTGCATTTTTGTCCATTCATTTACCAGATATGCAAATGAGGCTTCCATGCTATTATCACACATGCATAATTCATTCTTACTTGATGCATTCTTACAACAAAAGTGGGCATTTTTGTACAATAATACATAAATTAAATTACAGTAAAATTAAAATAAATACCCTTTTATTTTATTTATAAAAATAAATCTTTTTGTCACAGTCTATATATACTTCAAAGTTTAAACGATGCAAACTTCAGCTCTGCAAATTATGCTTATTGTGAATTGAATTGGGTTTAACTCATTTTTAATCAATTTTATTTAGCAAGTTTAGCAAATTTTTTGCGAATTTGACTGAATTGCATTGAAAAATAACACACACAACACATGCATGTGTGCATGATTCATTCCTACGCTATGCATTCTTACTAATGAAAATGTTTGTGCAATAATAATATATATTTTTATTGTAAAAATGCAATATGTGGAAAAAACAGGTTTGCAACTGTAAAATTTAAATAACTGCTTTTAATTTGTTATAATTTAATTGAATTAATTCAAATAAATCATTCAGTTGCAGTCTTTGCTTCAGAGGAGATGCATGCAGGATTTGCTTTAACTGGCAATAAGATGTTAGAGTAAAATCACTACATTTTTGTCCATTGGTCAATACAAACTTCCATGCAAATTATGCAAATGCAAGCTATGCAAATGAGGCTTATTATGAATCTAATTAGGTGGGCGTGTTTGTGCATCTCCTGTTTGCTTAATTCCTTTAGTGAATCAAATGCTATAATAATGCAGGCATAATTAATTCTTACAAACTTCCAAACACAGCTGTACAGTAGAGTAATATCATGTGTGTGTGTGTGTGTGTGTGTGTGTGTGTGTGTGTGTGTTACCGCAGGTGAGCTGGTGTTCCTGAAGGCTGAGGAGCTCCAGTCCGCGCAGACGGCTCGGATACACACACACGGATTGGTTGGTCAAACGCACGGACTGAACCCTGACCCACGACAGCAGCCACTGAAGCTGGCAATCACAGAACAGCGAGTCCGTGCCCACGCTCCTGCAAAACACACACACACACCAATATCATCAGTTTAATGCAATAACAACACAGTTATTGAACTGCATTGATCTGAATAATGACACTATTGTCTTTTTTTGTCTTTACAGATGAAATTGCATTTATTTCATAATTGATGAATTGGTAAGGTTCATTAGTTAACATTAATTAAACATCTGCATTACTTTGACCAACTTTCTGATCAAAGTTGCACATGTGATTTAAGCAAAAACTCCACAACATTTAATAATAAAGCAGCGCTCATGTGTTCTAGAGGATAAAAACGGTCAAATTAAACAAAATAAACGTAATAAAGGACAAACTCGGACAAACTTAAATAAACGAGCAGGTCTTCTAATCAGATGAAAAAGAAAGTAATTTGCATAGAAATATGAGGATGAGAACTAATTTTTTTTGCAGTTTAGCTTCAGTAAATGTTTGTCTTGGACTGGGAAAGAAAGTGTTGAGCTCTAAAACACAGTACAGTGAAGGATTGTACTCCTCATATCGTGACCCATTTTAACAGATTTACATGCACAAATATCGTGTGTGTAAATCTTACAGCGCTCGCAGCGAAGGTGTGTGTGTGAAAAGCCCCTCCGGCAGTGTGGAGAAAATATTCCCAGACAGATTCCTGAAAGACACACAAATCCAGCTGACGTTTCAAAGGCATTAAAACACAACTAGAACATCAATTATTAGAGATAAACGGCTCCCAGTGCTAAAGAGAGAGAGAGAGAGAGAGAGAGAGAGAGAGAGAGAGAGAGAGAGAGACTAAACTCACAGTTTGGAGAGACGGCCAAGGTCAAGAAACATATCAGGAGAGAAGCAGCCAATCCTGTTGTTGGAAAGATCCCTGAGAACACACACACACACACACACACACACACACACACACACACACAAGATAAATAATCTGACATCAAACACCAGTGTCAAACCCTTCAAACTGGACGGTGAACATATATCTGTGAATGTGTGAGTATAAACATTATATAACATAAGTTTACCCCACTTTGGCACAACCCAGAATTCATGATACAGAATAAAACTCAAAAAGGAATCACACAGCTTCACCACGTATTTGAGAATTACAACGTCACGTCATTTAACACACTCATACAGAAATATGGGGTTGGGAGGGAACAATTCCTTAAATATCAACAACTTAGACTCCTAATTAAGAATAAAACCACACATTGCAACCTTCTCAGCTTATAGAAGAACTTGACAACTTCAAAAAATTAGCAATAATTTCCAACCAAAACACAACAATAACACTCCCAACAGCCAAATGGGAAACCTTGAGTACTGGGAACACCTCTTTCATGACCAACAACACAAACCTGCAACACTCTTAGAAGAAAAGGTTCTATATAGAACCTTAAAAGGTTCTAAAGCGCTACATATTTGGAACCCCTAAAATGTTCTATATCAAAATTCAAGATATGGGGGTTAGAAAATGTATATATGTATATCATTTTATGTAGTTAATCAATATCCCACAAAGAGTGCATGATTAAAATGTGATATTAAGTTTAATAAACAATAATTTAATTACAACTACAAAATATTGCAGAATAATGTAATATATGAATGAATAATAGCCTATAAAAAACAAAACGGGTTCTTTCTTGTCATTATTGAACCTTTTTTAGCACAAAATGTCATTTGGAGTTGAGTAAAGAACCCTATATAAAGTCATTCACAGAACTCACATTACCCAAAGTAAAATGCACAACACCCTTATCTGTCCACAATGCAGCTTAGATAGCACAGACGACTATTGGCACGCCATGTGGCATTGCCAACCAGTCGATTCTTTTTGGATTACAGTCACTGAGACACTCTCCAAAATCTTGAGCCACACAATCCCATTATCCCCAACACTTTATATCATAGGCGACCTTTCCGAAATCCATATCTCAGAAAAATATAGGAAGCCGTTGCTCATCTCGCTTGCTGTCGCTAAGAAAGTAATTCTCCAAAACTGGAAATCAAAGAAATCTTGCCACATCAATCACTGGATAAATTTAATTCTAGAATATATCTCAATGGAGAAGTACAATGCACACAGAATAAAGCAAGTATCGGGTCCCCTTTTCTTACATTTTTGACAACTTGATTTTTCTCAATATCGTACAAACATAACTATAAGCCATGTATATCACCAGACACACCTCTCTCAGCTATCATTACATACATACATATAGGTATAAACTATCCATATTTATGCATAACATGTTTTTTTCCTCAAACATTTCATCCATGATCAACTAATATAGATCACAGATTAACAGGGAGAGTGGCTGTTGTTTGTAAATTGTTGTTTGTCTGTCTCCTTGTCGTGTTGTATGCACTCAAAAAAAATGAACTAGGAGGTTGTGCACTTTACATAATATATTTATATATATATACTTTACTTATAATAATTATATTTTTTTTACTTTAATTTTTTTTTTATTAAGGTCTATGTAATTGTGTCTCAACTTAACAGTACAAAATCCTAATGTGTTGTCTAAACACAAACCATTTATGTTAAGTAAAAAAAGTGTACATCCAGAGGGTGGCAGTATAGAGCCGACTGACATTTTGCCCGAACTTAATTTTATTGTGTTCAATCTGCTTAAATCTACGAACAACTTAAGTTTACTTAATCTGTTTGTGTTGGATTACATGATTAATTTGTGTTGCCTTAACTGAATCTGGGCTGTGCTTTTAGTTCCCAGCATGCTTTGCATATGGTTGAATTAAGAGAGAATAAATGTTAAAATTAAGTGATATTTTATGTTGTTTTTGTTTTTTTAATTTAGAAAAGGGGAAGACTTGATAGTGTGTAATAGTGTTTAATGTTAAATTACATTGGAATTATAAAACCATTTAAATTACAGTGGGTTACCATTGTGGAGAAGAGTGGAGCATTTTGTTTGTCTGTCACTGATGATTTCATTATTTTCAATTGCATTGAATGACGGAGCGTGTAAATCTTAGCATTCAAGATGCTAATATGTGCTTCTGCTAGCAAATAAAAATCTAAAGTCTATCAATTTAATTAAATGTCACTGAATCAAATGAAATATAAATGGATGAATGGATATAATAAAATGCCTTTGAATCATGTCAGGAAGCCTTTAAAAATTCACGTTGAGACTACTTAAATTGGGTAATTTAAAATTACATAATTCGATTACGTTGAAGTTACATGAACAAATTTTGTTCGTTTAACGTAATCCAGTTATGTGGAACCTGTTGACAAATTAAAATTAATTAAAGCCAACATATTATTTTTTTGATTGTGTTACACTTTGTGCATGGCGCTTTAATCCCCCCCTTCACTTATGTACCCCGGGTCTCAATAAACGGGGTGAATAGTTACGCTATTCATGGTTACTATAATAGTAATAGTTTATTGTCTGCATTGTAATATATTTTGTAAAAAAAATCCCTTATCCGTCAACCTATTTGACCCACCATGAGACTAAAATCTCTGTACATTATAAATAGTATTATTGGATTATTACATTATAAAATAATGGATGGTGTAACAAAATAGCAATGGATGGTATAAATCGTATAAATGCATTCATATGATGTTTAGTTGAGAGTTAGGTTAAAGAGCCCCTATCATAGCATTTGAAATGTTCCTATTTTTGTTTCAGGAGTTCCCAAAAACAGTTTAACGTGCATGCAAGGATAAAAAACACTTTATTTGTCTTATAATATGCATTTATTTTTAACCACGTCTCATCTGTATCCCCTTTTGAAACAGTCAGCATTCTGCAATGTCTATTCAACTCGCTCTCATTCCATAATGATTGCTTCAGTGTAAAAACATAATTCTTGAGCAGCAAATAAAATACCTTTCATGGCTATTAAAAAAAAACAAAAACATTATATAACATATAACATAACATATGATCTGTCTATATGAACTATTGACTGTATTTTTATTTCTTCTGTTAAATTAGTGGGAGAAACATGTGAGAGTGAGTTCAACTTTTCCGTTCATCCAGAGTTTGAAGGAAAAAAAAGAGTTTGCATTCATCTTTCCAATAATTCATACGGCCTTAAAAGTGCTGAAAATCTGATCCATGCATATGTTGATCATGCCGTGAAAACAAATGCCATGCATACTTAAATATGATTAGCGTTATTCCTTTAAAAAGCAGTCGAGCAATGAAATGGGTGCTTTCTGCACCCATAACCGAATTTACCAGGCACATTTCATCTGAAGAGGCGGGAAACGGGACCCTTGAGGAAAATAAGGGTTAAGTGTTTTAGGAGCCCGACTCTAATCTAAGTAACTCGCCAATTACTCCTACTTGAGTCTGAACCCACGAGCGGCGCAGATCCTGAGCATCTGGCAACCGCAGCCAACAAACCGGCCATTCAAGGAGCATACGTGAAGCGTAACTCGGCAGCTCAGTGATTTTATGTCTCGTGTGTGTGTGTGTGTGTGTGTGGTTTCATGCCCGCTGTAATGAGAAACATACACTGCTGTGGTGCAGTGGGAGCGGTTCAGTTCTGCGCTGTAATCATCGGTTGCGAGCTCTTAAATTAGAACGGCCGTTTAAATTATACGCGCACAGAACGCTGGCACACACACATACACACACACACAATCAGCCGCTTAAATCCACCAATCAGTGTCACATTAAACCGTCCACACGGCTCCCGTTTCGGCTGCCACTGCATCTGTGCGTCGACGCGCCGAAAGCCTCTTCAGGACTGACTGAACCTTCAGATCGACTTCAGCTCTGATTCTGAAGGGTGTTGCGTAAAGATGTGACCTAATATTCATCAAATGTAGAAATTTAAGAAGCTTAAAAGCTTAAAAACACAGAACGATCACATAACTTTGGCTAAAGTTTCGAACAAACGTTAGCGTTCTTAAAGCATTGTTAATGGATTAGTTCACTTTTGAAAAAACTTTTGCTGATAATTTACTCGCCCCCGTGTCATCCAAGATGTCCATGTCTGTCTTTCCTCAGTCGAAAAGAAATGAAGGTTTTTGATGAAAACATTCCAGGATTTTTCTCCATATAATGGACTTCAATGGGGACCAAACGGTTCAAGGTCCAAAAGACAGTTTCAGATGCAGCTTCAAATGTCTTTAAACGACACCAGACGATGAATAAGGGTCTTATCATGCGAAACTTATTCCAAAAATGTAACTTTTCTAAGGACAAATGCCAGCCTTGCTCTATTCTGTGAGGCGCGTTTGTAACGTCACGTAATACGTAATTACGTTCAAAAGGTCACGGGCGACGTAGCCGAAAGTACAGAATCAAAATCGTCCGACATCGTTGTTTTACCTTTTAATTCTTTTTTTGTAAACGGCGTTTGAGTTATTTTGCACGTTCAACCTATGCGTTCAACTTGTAAACACTGACTCTGTACTTCCGGCTACGTCGCCCGTGACCTTTTGAACGTAATTACGTATTACGTGACGTTACAAACGCGCCTCACAGAATATAGCAAGGCTAGCATTTGTCCTTAGAAAAGTTACATTTTTGGAATAAGTTTTGAAATAAGCGATCGTTTCGCATGATAAGACCCTTATTCATCATCTGGTGTCGTTTAAAGCCCTTTGAACAGTTTGTACTGAAACTGTCTTTTGGACCTTGAACCGTTTGGTCCCCATTGAAGTCCATTATATGGAGAAAATCCTGGAATGTTTTCATCAAAAACCTTCATTTCTTTTCGACTGAGGAAAGAAAGACATGGACATCTTGGATGACACGGGGGCGAGTAAATTATCAGCAAAAGTTTTTTCAAAAGTGAACTACTTCTTTAATGGAATGTTTGTTTCTGAAACGTCTCGGTTACGTATGTAACCCTCGTTCCCTGAGTAGGGAACGGAGACGTTACGTCAGAAGTGACGGAGATTGGGGGTTTCGCATAGAAAGCCAATCCTCTTCGAGTATTAAAACACGAGCCAATGGCATGCAATGCCTTGGGGCTGCGGAAATTTGCATAGCGTACTCCGCCCTACTCCGTGAGTATAAAAGGAGGAAGTGAACGCAACCGCAGTATGTCTTCGCTGAGGAGCCAAGACTGAACTCGGCCTCTACCCAGCGATACAGCAGAAGTGGCAGGGAGACGTAACGTCTCCGTTCCCTACTCAGGGAACGAGGGTTACATACGTAACCGAGACGTTCCCTATCGTAGTCACTTCGAGTTACGTCAGAAGTGACGGAGATTGGGGGTCTGTGCCATCACGCCATCTTCAAGCTGTCTTCCAGTGCCCTGCGAAAGACTGAACCCCCGAGCCTTACCTCTTTTTTTTTTTTTTTTTGGGGATCCGACTTTGACACAGGATTACCAAGGTACACTGGGAAACATATCCCGAAGGGGACATGCTACCAGCTGCCTACCGAAGGGAGGACTTAAGAATACACATATGGCCACATAGGAACGCATATGGAACACTGGAGTACCAACCGCAGGTGGCTACTGATTTAAACTCCAGGGGTGGCAGATGGCTTGCCAAGGGAAGACACATGCTCAGAGAGGCTTACAGTGGATAATACACATGAGACGGTTACCATGGGGAACCGTGCGCATGGAGGCACCTAGCTAGCATCCAGAGCAACGCAGTGGTGCCCGCATCGTCGGTGCTGGAGGACTCAAGACTTCAATGGAAGAACTGAGGAAATATCGCACTTATCCAGTCCGGGGAGTGGAGTGGCGAGCAAGCGAAGACACCTGAGCGGATCCAGAACTGGCCGAAACGAGTACGTGAGAGGATACCGGCTCAATTCGCAGATTATAGAATCTGGCGAAGGTGTTGGGTGTCGCCCAGCCTGCAGCTCTGCAGATGTCTGTTAGCGAGGCGCCGTGCGCTAAAGCCCAAGAGGAGGCTACACTCCGAGTGGAATGGGCCGTCACACCAAGGGGGCACGGAAGGCCTTGCTGCTGGTAAGACAAAGCAATGGCATCCACTATCCAGTGGGACAGCCGTTGCTTTGAGAGAGCCCTTCCCTTCTGGCTCCCCCCATGACAGACAAAGAGCTGGTCTGAGGTCCTGAAACACTGCGTTCTGTCGACATAGGTGCGGAGAGCACGTACCGGACAGAGCAGTGCCAAGGCTGGGTCTGCCTCCTCCAGGGGCAGCGCTTGCAGGTTCACCACCAGGTCCCGGAGGGGAGTGGTAGGAACCTTGGGCATATATCCAGGCCGGGGTCTCAGGAATACGTGAGAGTAAGCCGGCCCGAACTCCAGGCACACTTCGTCAACAGAGAGTGCGTGCAGGTCCCTTACTCTCCTGATGGATACCAATGCAATCAGGAGTGCTGTCACATAGGACAGGGCAAAAACTCTACCGACTGCAAAGGCTCCAGGGGAGGCCTCTGCAGAGCACCCAGGTCTACTGAGAGGTCCCCAGAGGGCAGGAGGGGAGGGAGGCGGATTTAGCCCCCTCACTCCCCTCAGGAACCTGATGACCAGGTCATGCTTCCCATAGACTTACCTTTCACTGCATCATGAGACGCGGCAATGGCCGCGACATAATCCAAAGGGTGGAGGGCGACAGCCTGCGCTCCAACCCCTCTTGCAGGAAGGAAGCATGACTCCGATCGAACATCTCCGGGGGTCTTCTCAGCGAGAAGAACACCAATTGACGAAGAGGTTTCACTTCAACGCATAAAGGTGTCACGTGGACGACGCTCTTGCGGAAGTGATGGTTGCCGCCACCGCAGGTGGCAGCGAACTCAAACCTGCCTCGTCCCGTCCTGGAGCCACACGTGCAGCCTCCAAGATCGGGACGAGGGTGCCACAGAGTGCCCCGTCTCTGAGAGAGTAGGTCCGGTCTCAGAGGAATAGGCCAAGGAGGTGCTGTCGCGAGGAGCAAGAGTTCGGAGAACCACGTCTTGGTGGGCCAGTAGGGGGCTACCAGCAAGACCTGCTCCTCGTCCTCCTTGATCTTGCACAACACCCGTGCAAGGAGGCTCACTGGGGGAACGCACACTTGCGTGGGCCCCGTGGCCAGCTGTGCGCCAGCGCATCCGAGCCGAGAGAGCCGCGGGTCAGAGAATAACTGGGCGCAGTGGGACGAGTCCCGAGAGGCGAACAGGTCTAACTGTGCCTCCCCGAACTGGTCCCAAATCAGCTGGACCGACTGGGGATGGAGTCGCCATTCGCCGGAGATGGGACGGGCCCGGGACAGCTCGCGGCTGCCCGGTTCCGGTCTCCAGGAATGTAACTGCACGAAGGGACCTCAGGTGCTTCTGACTCCATATCAAGAGGTGGCGGGCGAGCTGCGACAACCGGCGCGAGCGTAGACCCCCCCTGGTGGTAGATGTACGCTACTGCCGTAGTGTTGTCTGAGCGGACAAGCACATGCTGGCCCTAGAGCACGCTCGGAAGCGGTGCCGGGCGAGCCGTACTGCCAACAGCTCGAGGCAATTGATGTGCATGAGGCGCTGGGCTCCTGACCAGGAACCGGCGGCTGCATGCCCATTGCACATGGCACCCCAACCCGTGGTAGACGCATCCGTGGAGACAACGAGATGCCTGGAAACTCGCTGAATAGGGACCCTGTCCGTAAAAAGCTGAGGTTCGACCACGGGAAGAAGGATCGGCGGCACGTCGGAGTCACTGGAACTCGGAGCGAGCCGCGATGCCATGCCCACCTCGGGACTCGATCGCGAAGCCACAGCTGAAGCGGTCTCATATGAAGCAAACCGAGCGGCGTTGCCGCGGCCGCGGATGCCATATGCCCCAGGAGCCTCTGAAATAGTTTCAGTGGAACCGCACTCTTGCCCTCGAACTGTCGAAGACAAGCCAGCAGTGAGTGCGCGCGCTCGTTCGTGAGCTGCGCGGACACGGCGACCGAGTCCATCTCCATGCCGAGAAAAGAGATCCTCTGCACGGGGCAAAGTTTGCTCCTTTCCCGGTTGACCCGAAGGCCCAGACGGGCTAGGTGCCGTAGCACCAGGTCTCTGTGTTCGCAAACCTGAGCTCGAGAGTGTGCTAGTAACAGCCAGTCGTCGAGATAGTTCAGGATGCGAACCCCGTGTTCGCGAAGGGGAACAAGGGCTGCCTCGACGATCTTCGTGAAGACGCGAGGGGACAGAGCTAACCCGAATGGGAGAACGGCGTACTGGTATGCCTGGCCCTCGAAGGCAAACCGAAGAAACGGTCTGTGTCGAGGGAGAATGGAGACATGGAAGTACGCGTCCTTCAGGTCGATCGCTGCAAACCAATCCTGATACCGAACACATTCGAAAATGCGTTTGGCCGTGAGCATTTTGAACGGTAGTCGATGGAGAGAACGGTTCAAAATGCGCAGGTCCAGGATCGGTCGTAACCCACCGGTCTTTCTTGGGGACAATGAAGTAGGGGCTGTAAAGCCCGGACCTCACCTCGGCTGGAGGGACCGTCTCGATTGCACCCTTCGCCAGCAGGGTCGCAATCTCCGCTCTCAAGACTGGGGCATTGCCACCAACCATCGTGGAGCGAACTCCCCTGAAGCGGGGAAGAGACCGTGCGAACTGAATCGCGTAGCCGAATCCGATCGTTCTGATGACCCAGCGGGAACCCCGGGAAGCGCTAGCCAGGCTTCCAGGAAGTGAGCCAACGGGGTCATGCGAACCACAGACGTCCCCCCGGAGGGGCAGCGAGGCGGGTCGACCGGCATGCGTGCAGGAGTTTACCCCGTCCGGATGCACCGTCGAAACCCGCTCCCCGACAGAAGAGACCAGGGAAGGCAGAGCGTTCCACGGGGGTCTGTTCTGCCGGGGGTCTGGCGACAGAGGGGGAAGGGATTGGCGTAGCCCGGGGACGACACACGCACCCTTCCGCGCCCTCCGAGACAGAGAGGAATGAACGGGGCGACGCACTGGACGTCGTGCGCGCTCATTCCAGTCTGTGTGCTCAATGACAGTGTCAGCTTTTCCTCAACCAGCTCAGGGAGCTAGCTAGAACAAAAGATTCTCCACCGGCCCTCCACCGGGGAAGGAGGGGCCCTGCCACCGCCTCCTGAGAAAAACCATGACACTATCACTGAGCGGCCCGCCTCAGGAACATCGCTTCGCCTGGCATCTAGCGGGGCACGCGGCCTGAGGGGGGGCTCTTTTCTTGGGACGCTTACCTGTGGCCTCCTCCGCGACGCGAACCGGCTGAAGGCTGCTGCTGGGGCCGCGTGGGAGGGAAGGGAGCCGCAGGGGGGCGTCCTCGGCGGCGAGCTGGCGGAGGCGTCCGAGCCGACGGCTGGTTGGAGGCAGCAGCTGGCCGTCGGGGCAGAGAAACCGCCTTCGTCTGCTCCTAGGCGGTCGAGAAGTGCTGGGCAAAGTCCTGGACCGCACCGCCGAACATTATGATGCTCCTGGACCACAGCGGTGGGCATCATCTGACCAAGGGAGCGAGCGACCGCCTCCGTGACCCGTTTAAGGACAAGGTAGGCGACAGGCTCGCAGCTCGCTTGGTCCGTCACCTCCTCGTGCACATTCCTGAGCAGCTAGCTTTGTAGGTGCTCATCATATGCAGGGCGGAGGCTGCCTGTCCCGCCGCTCTACAGAATCGCGCCGCCATAGACGACGAGAACCCATAGGCTTTGGAGGGGCATCTGAGAGCAACCGCCGGTTGACCGGGGGAGCCCCAGCGTACCCACAGACAGCCGCATCGCCGAGGGGAGGAAGGGCGGGGAACTAAGCACGCTTTTTTTTTATTTATTTATTTTTTTATTTTTTTATTTTTTAGTGCGTGTCAGTTCCGCATGCAACTCGGGGAAAAAAGGAAATTGGGGTTGGCCGTGGCCGTAAGGCGGCAGCGTTACCCAAAAACCAATTATTCAGCCGCGAGAGATCGGGGAGGGGCGGAGTTCCACCCCCACCCGATGCTCACGGACGCCCGAGATAGCACGGCCATCATCGCGGGATCAGACACGGCGGCGCTGACGCTCCCGAGGGAGGCAACGCGGCCGCATCCTCACTTCCCGAGGAGTCAAGCCCGCCTAGTGATGCTGTGATCGACATCGCGTCATCATCTGGAGCGCTGCCCGAAGCAGCCGGTGCCACCGAAGAAGCAACCGACTGAATCGAACTAACGCTCGCTGGCTCTCGCACTGAGGCGGGAGGTGTGGCCCGAGGAATCGTCGGGGCTTATCCCACACCATCACCGTAAATCACCAGGTCCCCGGGTCGACGGGCCCCCTATGGAGGAAACCGATCGAGCGGGGGGGACCGGGACTCTCACTCAAGTGAGATCATTGAGTCTCGACCTCAGTGTAGAGATGGTCATGTTCCCACAGAAGGAAAATGAGTCATCCACGAACGCTGCTGCTGCATGCTGAAATGCCCAGGCATACAAAGCAGCGATCGTGACCATCAGATGACGACAGAAATCAATCACACCCAGAAGAGCACGGGCGAACCGTCTTTAAAAAGACGTGCGCGTGCAGCTCTTTCAATGAGAGGAGGAAATTCACTCTTTCAGCGCTGAAGCGACCAGGGAGAAGCGCAAAGTCTGGCAGACCACTGCTCAGATCGCAGGCGATGCAGAATCTCGCTGGGTACCGCCGTCACACCAACACTGAAGAGGACGCTCGTCTCGAAGAGTCTTGAACAGTGCTTTCAGGAGTGAAGAGGTTCTCTTGGCTCCGAAGCGAAAACATACTGCGGTTGCGTTCACTTCCTCCTTTTATACTCACGGAGTAGGGCGGAGTACGCTATGCAAATTTCCGCAGCCCCAAGGCATTGCATGCCATTGGCTCGTGTTTTAATACTCGAAGAGGATTGGCTTTCTATGCGAAACCCCCAATCTCCGTCACTTCTGACGTAACTCGAAGTGACTACGATAGGGAACTTTCAGTTTTTCAAATGTTGCGACTGGTTTCGGAATCTTCAGAGAAGATTCAAACGTAACATTCTAAAATGATCAAAGGAAATGCTCAAGAAAACACATTTGTAAAACTCTATGTTGTTCTAAACGTTTAAAGAACGTTCAAAAGTAAATTTCTTAAAGCCATCCAAAACGTTCATGTCTTTCTTTCCACAGTGGAACAAAAATTACGAGTTTTGAGGAAAACATTTCAGGATTTTTCTCCACACAATGCACTTCAATGGTAACCAAATTGTTGAAGTCCAAATCAATGCAGTTTCACATGCATATATATATATATATGTGTGTATAGATATACTGTCATTGCATACTTTCTTGTGTGCACACCTGAATGAAAGGCTCATTATTATGCGGGTCACATATTATGGTAGCCCTGTTTCTGCTAAATATAGTGTAATTTCATCTTTGCCATTAATATGTTTATAAGCAACTGAAAAAAGCACAAATGTCAGAACATCTCAAGGACCCCAAAAACACCGTAGACCCCAAACGCTTTACTCCAGTATTTAGCGTCGTCCACTTGAGATCCGATTGAGCAGAACGCATCTTAACACCGGTGTGAACACGGGCCGAAGAAACGTTCACAGAAACACCGTAGCATCTAGAAAACATGTTGATCGGGTTCTTGAGCGAATTTCCGAGGTCATAATCACATACTTACAATCTCTTCAGAGCCGTCAGTCCATGAAACGCACCGGGAGCGATCCTGCTAATGAGATTACTCCTGAGATCCCTAAAACAGAGATAACAGTTCAAATAAATACTACCATACAAAAAATTGGGGTCTGTACGATTTTTTTTATAAAGAAATTGATATTTTTATTCAGAACACACAAATTAAATTGATCAAAAGTGACCATAAATACATTCAAAATGTCACAGAAAAATAAATGTTGTTCTTATGAGCTCTCCATTCATCAAAGAATCCCGAAAAATAAATGCAAAAAATGTTTGTTGATCATCATTTCATCATATTAGAGTGATTTGTGAAGGATCATGTGACACTGAAGACTGGAGTAATGATGATAAATTCAGGAATAAATTACACTTTACTGGATATTCACATAGAAAACAGATGATTTACAAAGCAAAAAATATTTTGCAGCATTACCCCAAAGAAGTGAGTGAATTTTTCATATATGTAAATTTGGTATTCAAAGATACTATTTATGTTTTATGTACATTTTCATGGAATTCTCTATAGAACTGCAGGGGTTTTGACTTTTTATGCCCAACAGTTTCTATATAAGGAGAAACTTATTAAATGATCGCATCATACTTTCATGTTTAATAGATTGTCTAAATTGATGAAAACAGTATTTACAAGCTGTTTAATGAATGTAATAAAAATTTCAAATGACAACGTAATAATTAAAACTAAATCCATAGGAACCATTTAGGGTTCTCCATACGGAGTTTCTCTTTTTAATCTTTGTGTGTTGAGCTCTGACTGACTGTCTCAAACCAAGTGCACTAAAAATACACCCTCGATATCATGCCATACTCCCAGCGTTCCTCTGAGGCCAAAACAAACTTCCTGAAATTGTGTGTCAGTGTTTCCCGAGTCTGAGGGGAGTGACAGGAGACCCTCCACATGTCTCTACACAATGAGTCCAGCACACACACACACACACAGTGCAGGAAAAATGTCACAAAACACACTTTTGACCTTTTATAATCCGTCTTTCTTGGAAGATCGGAGGCCTTCTGGTTTCCTGTTGATTATTTGCAACAACTGAATGTTTTTAGTAGCTTTTCAAGAACACACACACACACACTTCAGATCATTCATCTGGTCATAAATCACATTCTCATCACTTCTGGATTGATTAAATGTGGTTAATGTGAAATATTTGTGACGGTCATTACTGCTGATAAACGGCTTCTGTCCGGCTCAAATGGTGTGTGACTCCAGTGAAACGCTGCGTTTGGAAACACTTTTGTTCAGCGCCATTAAACTTCCCCGTTCGTCCCACTTGTTTCCAGAGTTTGAAGGAAAGGAGTTTGCATGCCATCGTTCAAAATATTAATATGCAGTATTTCATGGTCTTAAAAGTGCCATGAATCATCTGATATATGCATGTGTTGATCGTAAACACAAATGACGTATTTATTCGTATATCAATGCAAATTATTTGCATTATTCGGATGCCCTTAATTAATTTAACTCAGAATACCAAAACTTTGCAAACTCACAAATAAAGATTCTTAAATCAAGATGCATTTTCTGGAGAAGCAACATGACTGAAGATATGAAGTTTAGCTTTAAATTAAATCAAAATTAAGTGAATTTATGCTTAAAACAAGAAAAATATCTGAGAAAAATCAACAAGAAAAACAAGATTTTTCTAATTTTAAGCATAACCTCAATTCATTTTAGAATTTATTTTTGGAAAAGCAAGAAACCACCGCATGTGTCTGAAGCCTCAGAAGGTGAACTCAAAACAACTGTAGGCGGAAAACAATTCTTTTTTTTAAGTTTGTGCCAATTTAAATTGTTATCCACGTGCTCTCTGCGCAAAAGCTCAGATATAAGTCTGGTGGCCTAATAGTTAATTTACTTTTTAATTTAACACTTTGATGTAGGCCTTTATAGCCAAATTTTTATTTATACAGTATAACTAGGCCCATTGATTCGTTTAATTTGACATCTTTTTTGTGTACAATTAATACAGGCCTAAGCCAATTTAAATTTTAATAGTGTGCGCTGCGCAAAAGTTCAGTTAGGCTTATCAAAATCTGGCCCTAATAATTCATTACTTTTAAACATTTATGTATATATTTAAAAAACATTTTCAAGATTTGTTATCACAACATATTTTCTTTTGTCAAATCAACTTTATAATAATTTATTTAGTTGAGATAACTTATTATTTTGAGTTTCCGATGGTTAAATTAATCTACTTCATTGTATTAACTTACTTTTTCCAGTTCAATCAACTTAAAATTTTAAGGCAACCAGGTTACTTACTTTTTTAAGTTAAACCATCAATATTTTTTACAGTGTATCATTTTTAGTTATATATTATTAGGCCCATTTATTCACAGCAGTTAGTGTGTACAATGGTTATGAGCCAATTTAAATTGCTATTGTGTGCGTTGAGCAAAAGTTCAGTTATCAAAATGCTGGCCTGTAGTTCATTTACTTTTAAAACTTTATGTATATTTTTGCTTATAATTTTTTTTATTCATATTCGAGGAGTCAATTATAAAAACTGACTCAAAACACCTCAACAATCTCTCATCCTGAAGTCATTACTGAAGATATTCAACTTTTAGGAGAAAGTTTGTTCATGAAAACTCTCTTTAAAGAACTTTCTAAAGTAAGAGAGACAGTAAACACTAAAGATTTCCTCCGGGAGAGTAGAGTAAAGCGTTCAGGCACGATGACACGAGCTTTTACAGTGTAATGATGCGGAGAGTTAGCGGTAATGACGGCGACACTAGCGCGAGATCGGGTCAGAGCCGCGGTGTGTGTGTGTGTCCTCGCTCATCAGTCTAATTGTGACTGGAATAAAGATGCTATTCAGAGACACACACACACTAACCAACACCTACACATCACACACACTAGCGAACATCTAAACCTACCCATCACACACACACCATCACAAAACCCCTAAACCTACCCATCACACCCATCACAAAAAAACCTTTATGCATTTTTTTATATTTAATAAAACACTGTTTAGTGTGTTTTTAAAGCCATTTGAAATACGAGGACTCAGACAATGTCCTCATAAATCACGCTCACGTTGTAACACCATTATTAATGTCATTATACAAATTTCTGTCTCATAAATCACAAAAACAAACAAACACACACACACAGGAAACCGAGGTGGTGTAAAAGGTCACGCTGTGACATCACTGTCTGAAAGTCCACTTCCTGTTCCAGTTTCCTTCCAATAATAGAGTGGGCCATTATAAAGAGCTCAGAGGAACGGCTCGAGAGCCAGATTAATGTTTGACGGGTGACCTGTGATCTCTCGCTTCCCTCAGGCCCAAACGCGCCATTTCACAGCCAACTCAGTGAAGATGATGGGAAATAATGTAAAACGCTACACGCGTGTGAACGTGATCCGACAGTTTTCTGTTGTTGACATTTGAAATTGAAATCCTGCGTCCTGATAGCTAAAGTCAATATGCTAAGAGCGCTAGCAAATGTTGACAAGTTCCCTGCAAATGCTGATTTATTTAACTGGAATTTATGCAGTCAACCTTTTGGAAATACAATACTGGATGGATGGATGGATGGATAGATGGATAGAAGTACGGATGGATGGATGGATGGATGGATGGATGTACAAATAAATAGATAGATGGATGGATGGATGGATGGATTTATAGATTATGAAGATGAATGGATGGATATGGATGGATGGATGGACTGATGGATGATGGATGGATGGATTTATAGATTATGGATGGATGATGGATGGATGGATGGATGGATAGATGTATAGATTATGGATGGATGGATGGATGGATGGATGGATAGATGTATAGATTATGGATGATGGATGGATGGATGGATGGATGGATGGATAGATAATGGATGGATGATGGATGGATTTATAGATTATGGATGGAAGATGGATGGATGGATGGACTAATGGATGATGGATGTATGGGTTGATTATGGATGGATGGATGGATAGATAATGGATGGATGATGGATGATGGATGGATTTATAGATTATGGATGGAAGATGGATGGATGGATGGATGGATGATGGATGGATTTATAGATTATGGATGGATGGATGGATGGATATGGATGGATGGATAGATGTATAGATTATGGATGGATAATGGATGGATGGATGGATAGATGGATGGATGGATAGATGTATAGATTATGGATGGATGATGGATGGATGGATAGATGTATAGATTATGGATGGATGGATGGATGATGGATGGATTTATAGATTATGGATGGATGGATGGATGGATATGGATGGATGGATAGATGTATAGATTATGGATGGATAATGGATGGATGGATGGATAGATGGATGGATGGATAGATGTATAGATTATGGATGGATGATGGATGATGGATGGATTTATAGATTATGGATGGAAGATGGATGGATGGATGGATGGATGGATGGATGATGGATGGATTTATAGATTATGGATGGATGGATGGATGGATATGGATGGATGGATAGATGTATAGATTATGGATGGATAATGGATGGATGGATAGATGGATGGATGGATAGATGTATAGATTATGGATGGATGATGGATGGATGGATAGATGTATAGATTATGGATGGATGGATGGATGATGGATGGATTTATAGATTATGGATGGATGGATGGATATGGATGGATGGATAGATGTATAGATTATGGATGGATGATGGATGGATGGATGGATGTATAGATTATGGATGGATGTATAGATAATGGATGGATTATGCTGCCTTGTTGAGGTAAATTGTAGTTTGTACGGTATACGGATACTGTATGATCGAGATAGTTATAAATATCCGGATAGGTTCGGGCTGGCAATAAGGACGGATCTTTACTTAATACTATTATTTAATTTTGATGTCCTTCTCTTGATACCGACGAGATGAAGCTCGCCCTCAGTGTGCGGCTAGGGCCAGCAGGACAGGTGCCATGGCAACAATATGGCCGCGGTTAGACACTTCCAGTGTTTGCGAATAAGAAGACTATCTTTAAAAACATCAAAACACTTTTGACTGGTATGGTGTATATATATATATGTGTGTGTGTTAACATGAGGTGAACTGTTGCTCCTCTGGATAATAATGTGTGTTACACAGACCATATTTCTAGTGATTGATGGGCCTCATCAGATAAGGTTATTGATACACACATGACTGGGGGCCAAACGTGTGCTGGACGAGAACGGGAGTTACTCACAGTCTCTCCAGAGCGCTCAGGCCCACGAAAGAGTTATTCTTCAGAGTCGAGATCTTATTGTTGCTCAGGATCCTGAGGAGACACAACAACACACAGCTATAAATACAGGAGAAGTGCACACACACACACACACACACACACACACACTGAGGATCCTTACACTCACATTTAATCACACACACATGGTTCTTCTATGGTCCTTCTAACACTCACACACTCACATACACTCACACACACTCTTTCTCTCTCTCTCTCTCTCTCTTTCTCTCTCTCTCACACACACACACACACACATCTACGGGGAGGATTTATGTGACTGTAAATCTGCTGACTGTGTTTGTGGTCTGAGAGAGAAAACAAAAGTTGTCCAGCAACACTGAAATAAAGCTGTTCAGAGTTATGATGTTCATAACGGGATCATATTCGGTATTCCCGAACTGCAGAACCATCAATGAGAACAACATCCCTCAGCGAGAGTTACACAAACACAGAGATATTAAACACACAGCAATTAAAAACAGTTTAACTGTAAGTGTCATTGAGAAAGTGACATTCTAAATTCTGTCGTAATAACACAAAAAATATATGGAAAAAATAAAAATATAAACCTTTATATAGTTCACTTCATTCATAGAAATGTGTACATGAAGAAATATGTAAAAGTATATCAAAATACAAAATAATATGAATATTTTTTTAAGTAAAAAATTAATAACAGTGTTTTTGGATTGCTAAACGCCAGTGACACACTGGAGCTGTGTGTGTGTGTGTGTGTGAACTCAAAACTCTACACACTCATCCTAAGACTTTAACCACAACCTGCACAACACTGTGGATGTACAGCGAACACACGCTTTTTAAACCTTAAAACCTTAAAAGGTTCTATTAGCGCTACATATTTGGAACCCCTAAAAGGTTCTACACACTCTTAAAAAAGGGGTTGAATATAGAACCCTGGGGTTCCATACTTGGCCAATAGAACCTTTTACCAAAAAAATGGTTCTACTGTATATGGAGAGTTCAGATGCAAAAGCCTCTAAGTGCCATTTGAAATGTTCTTCTTTAATGATGCATTTTATTAAACTTCTATATTTAAGTTCAGTAATTTCACTTAAATGGCAATGATAATTACCTATTAATTGTTATTTAAGTGAAATTACTGAACTTAAATATACAAGTTTGATAAAAATCATCATCAAAGAAGAAAATTTCAAATGGCATTTAGAGGCTTTTGCATCTGAACTCTTCATATAGAACCATTTTGGAGTTCCATAAATGAAGCGGGGGATGGAACCATTTCTGGTTCTAAATAGAACCATTTCTTCTGATCTGTTCCTCTGAAGTTGAACACTCCTTTCTGTACATGATTGGTTCTTCATGAGCTGTCCTTCTGACAGTTGAAGTTCATTTTGCAAACATTCTTTTTCTTTTCCTTATGACACATCTTTGTGATGCTTATATTTGCTCATGTCCTTTTTGTTTCCTTTATACAACATAATATGATATTGAATGTTTTTTGGAAGGCATTTTTCCATTTATTATATTAATGACGCACTCGTCTCATTCGCTCTGGTTAAATAGCAAAAGTGAAGTTAATGTCGGAGAATAGTGCAGACACGCATTCAAAACACACCGCGAGCGAGCATGTCGGAGCGGACACGCCTGGAATGATAAATGGCTCACAATATGCCATTTTCCTACCGCGTTTTGTTAAAAAGTGCCGTAAAAAACTCTTTTACGTCTTTTTACGCTGTTTTTACACCAAAAATTGGTTCCAGTTAAAAATAAAAAACGGCAACGGTCTAGTCAAGTCACATTTATTTATAGGCCTATAACGCTTTTTACAATATAGATTGTATCAAAGCAGCTTCACAGTGATAACATGAAAGTAATACAACACAGATCAATAATATTGTTGAATATTAAAATGTGCCCAACTAAGCAAGCCAAAAACAGTTTTACATAGCTACAATATCATAACAAAAAGTGTAAATACTTGTATGTGTGCAGTAGGTTTTGTGGGTCCCATAGTCCACTCTGAGAAATCTGATCACCCTAGTTTTAATTTTATTAAATTGAACAAGCATAGCATTCAGCATTCAATTAAATATTCTTAAATATTTATTATTATTAATAGGCTAATATTATTTCAACATAATATCTCGTTATTGCGAAATTAATTGAATATTACAGTTAATATTGAGTTGAGCTGAGCCATTGAAGCTCATCCCTGTGCTGTGTTGGATTAATGTGGCCTGTTCTTGTTCTTTACTGATTTGGGTGATAACAGTGTAAATTGATTGGCTTTGGAAAAGACAGGGTGGAGATCATTAGGCTATCATTTAACATCTTGTGATACGCATCTTTGGGGACACTGTGTCCCGTAAAAAGCAGCGTTACATGAGCATATAGAGCGTTGTAATAGCGCAGACACGCATTTAAAACACACCGAGTCACACTGAGATGTTTTTGATCAAGAAGCACTGCTAAAGACTGATGCTGTGAGCTTGCAGACGAGTGTGTTCGCTCCTCCAGCCTCTGTCCAACATCACGGAAATGGAGGCCAAAACATAATTGTACATTATGTAAACAGTGCATGCCGAAACTCCACAGCATCCTTCCAACTTTCTATTTACAACATCAATTATGTTCTCCAGGGATAAGCAGAGAGAGAGAGAGAGAGAGAGAGAGAGAGAGAGAGAGAGAGAGAGAGAGAATGCAAGGACAAATTAAATATCGTCTTTTTTGGACCGCTTGAGCAAATGGTCTGTGTCATTGCACTCTTTGTGTGTGATTTTTTCCAGCAGCTAAAGGTTATGACACACACACACACACACACACACAGTTGCTGTCTGATATTGCCATATACAGCAAAGTCTGACATCAGGAAGACCCTACTTTTTTAAGTCAAATGTGTATGTGGTTAACAAAATTATTAAATTATTTAAAAAAATGAAGGTTCCAAAACAGGCTTTGCAGAAATGTCATAGAAGAACCGTTGTTGGTTCCCCAAAGAACCTTTCAGAGATCAGTTCGTAAAACAATTTTTTAAAGAACATTTTTTTCACCAAAAAAAAAAAAAAAAAAACACCAAAAAAATAAACTTCCCCATAACACATTTGTGAAATGGAAAGATTCCATGGATGTTCAAGGTTCTTCATGGAACCGTTACAGTAGGCGGAGTCACTGCAGTCACGCCCACCGGAGGACGGATGGATGGATGGATGATGGATGGAAGGATGAATGGAAGGATGGATGATGGATGTATAGATGGATGGATGGAAGGATGGAAGATTAATGGATGGATGATGGATGGATGGATGATGGATGGATGGATGGATGGATGAAAGGAAGGATGGATGGATGACGGATGGAAGGATGATGGAAGATAAATTGATGGATGGATGGATGGATGGATATAAGGATGGATGGATGGATGACAAATGGATGGATGATGATGGATGGATGATGGATGGAAGGATGATGGAAGATAAATGGATGGATGGATGATGATGGATGGAAGATAAATAAATGGATGGATGGATGATGATGGATGGATGGATGGATGATGATGGATGGATGATGGAAGATAAATGGATGGATGGATGTAAGGATGGGTGGATGGAAGATAAATGGATGGATGGATGATGATGGATGAATGATGATGGATGGATGATGGATGGATGATGGAAGATAAATGGATGGATGGATGGATGATGATGGATGGATGATGGAAGATAAATGGATGGATGGATGATGGAAGATAAATGGATGGATGGATGATGATGGATGGATGATGGAAGATAAATGGATGGATGGATGTAAGGATGGGTGGATGGAAGATAAATGGATGGATGTAAGGATGGGTGGATGGAAGATAAATGGACGGATGGATGGATGATGGATGGATGGATGATAAATAGATGGATGGATGGATGGACGGATGGATGGATGGAAGGATGGATGGAAGATAAATGGATGGATGGATGATAAATGGATGGATGGATGGACGGATAATGGATGGATGGAAGGATGGATGGAAGATAAATGGATGGATGGATGGATGATAAATGGATGGATGGATGGATGGATGGATGGACGGATGGATGGATGGAAGGATGGATGGAAGATAAATGGATGGATGGATGATAAATGGATGGATGGATGGACGGATGGATAATGGATGGATGGATGGATGGAAGATAAATGGATGGATGGATGGACGGATGGATAATGGATGGATGGATGGATGGATGGAAGATAAATGGATGGATGGATGGACGGATGGATGGATAATGGATGGATGGAAGATAAATGGATGGATGGATGATAAATGGATGGATGGATGATAAATGGATGGATGGATGGATAATGGATGGATGGATGGATAATGGATGGATGGATGGATGGACGGATGGATGGATAATGGATGGATGGAAGATAAATGGATGGATGGATGATAAATGGATTTGGTTTGACTGGGAGTGTTTGGGTTTAGTGTGTCTGTGGGTTTGTTCACTGTAACACAGTCTGTTTTCACATCATTCACACACACTCGACGCTCCAGTCGGCCACCTGAACCCGATCTCCACACACACACACCCTGCGCCGCTCCATTATTATACGAGCGACAGAATAAGAGTTACGGTGGCCCGCAGGCTCCAATCACGGCCACCGCGTCGAGTAAAGATCACAATCTCAACTATTCCTAACATCGCGAGCGGACAGATCCGTGATCCCCCGCCTCGGCCGTGTTTGCCTATAATATCAGGTTACTAGGAACAGCTAACCAAAATAACATATTTCATACGCACTAACATTGACCTTGGACATGAAGCAGATTTAGCTCTGCAGCTCGAGCGTGTGTGTGTGTGTGTGTGTGTGGAGCGGGTCTGAGAACAGCAGCATGAACACACACACTTGTTGAATCTGGACACACGAGGAACTGTACTTTACTGTATAATATAAGCAGCAGGGTCATCGTTTACAGTAGTGCTCTGGTACCGCAATGACTAAGTATTTTTTCTATATTCTTTTTCTTCTCTTTTGAACATGCTGAGATTTTGTTTTTATTATTTTTTGTTTAAATATGCTCTGTTATCAATGACCATGTTCTGAAGAGGAAAAGAAATAAAATTATTCATTTATTTCAGCACTAAGCACCCACGGGCCATCACGACCAGCCTGTGGAGATATTACATTTATTAAATTAAACTTAAGCTATAAGTAATAATAAAATCACTTAAAAGCAGATTATTCGTAATGAGAAGAAAAACTCGTAATAAACATACAGTATCGAAGTTTAAACTAGAGGGGGATATATCCAACAAATAATTATAAAACATTTATACTGTCTTTCAAACGTTTTTTATATGCATTTTATTATGCATTAATTAGATCAAAAATACAGTTAAAATTGTGAAATATTATTATAATGTGAATCATCTGTTTTCTACGTGAATATCCAGTAAAGTGTAATTTATTCCTGAATTTATCATCATTACTCCAGTCTTCAGTGTCACATGATCCTTCAGAAATCACTCTAATATGAGGATCTGATGATCAGTCTTGTTTTCTATAATAATGATAAAAATGAAGCAAGTTTAAGCTTAAAACTCCAATATCAACCAAATGGGAATAAACTTAACTAAAAAAATATCTTAATATAAAATGAAAACAAGGCAGATATTTGTTTTTTTTTTAACTCCATTTTGATCCATTTTTTTCAGAAAACAAGATTTAATATTTTCATTTGTTTTGCCAGATTTCGCCAGCAAATCTTGATTTCAAAGTCCCTTAAAACTCATCTTTGAACACACGACACATTTAAACGTATTTTCCTTGAAAATAAAAGTCTTCCTGCCTTAAAATATCTTGATTGTAATTCGACACCCTTGCCTCATTTAGTATGTGTGGTTCTATGAATATGCAAATGAGCCCCGCCTCCACCCACTCACTCAGAGATCCACTGGTTGACGATCACACGTTGATCTGATCGTTTGTGACGTCAGAAACACCAGCGATTTGTGTTTTTGAGACTGTCTTTGGTTCACTGCAGTTTTAAGGAGGAAATACTCAGCAATGCTGTCCACTTATCAATGGTGTGTGTTAAAGCGGATTAAAAACACCACATACACACATATAAACAACATTAAACGCTGGAGTTTCACCACAAGGGGACTTTAATAATGTTCAGATATAAAGACCTCTCCACACGTCCTCAACTCTGTGGATTCGACACGTTCAGCTGCTCCAGAGATGTTTTATGAGCTGTTTTATGATTTTTATGAAAGCGATCGTCTTGTGACACCTTAAATGACCCCGAGCGCGACGCACCGCTAGCGTTCGCTTGGCAGACGCTCTGTTTTCCTTTAACATTTTTAGATCGTTGACTCTGCAAACTCGCTCAGACACATTCTTGCGTTAACAGACAGATTCATCACTAACATCTATGATGAGACGGAGTGTATCAGTGTGTGTGTGTGTGTCACGGGAATTATCATTCATTCACTGCTCTATCTGATGCACTTTCACGTCACCGAGAACACCAGAGGCTCTTCATTCACTCACGAACACAGACAAACACCGTTCTTTTGAACTTTACATTCATCAAAGAATCCTGAGAAATAAAATGTATCACAGTTTTCACAGAAATATGAACACTGATAATAATCATAAACATTTCTTGATCATCAGATCCTCATATTAGAGTGATTTGTGAAGGATCATGTGACACTGAAGACTGGAGTAATGATGATAAATTCAGATAAATCATATCGATTTCTTAATTGAATGTACTACAAATGTACTTTCTTGTATTTAAGTGTTTTTTGTGCACTCAAGTACTCTTTTTTTCACCTGGGCGTCAGCGTTCTCTAACGTGAAGATATTATGACATCACGAGGATGTTTCGATCACCGGAACGGATGTGAAGCGTTCATGATGAAGAGATATCTGATGACGCCAGAATGATGATGCGGGTTGAGCTGAACTACTGTATCATAAACCCAGAGTCTGAGAGTTGATTTATCCTCAGCTCAGAAGTCCCGCAGAATTATGAATGTCACAAACTAGGACCGAAACAAGCCACGGATCAGAACCATCGGATTAACTCAGTCTGGAGAGAATGACAGCTGGATCCGGGAATCACAAATCCAGTCATTTTCCCCATAGAAAAATATATTTTGAACAATAATTTATAAACTAGTATAAAGACAGCCGTATGTGAGCAACGAAGTTGTTAATCTGTGATATTTGCTTCTGTTGAAGCCGTCGGGCTGCATTTTTTCAACTTATTTCTAAAATAATCATGTTTACCAGTGGAATTTGCAGTGAAAAACTACATTACCCATGATGCTATAGAGAAAATTCCACCAATCAGAAAGTCACAGTGACTTGTTAGCTCCGCCCACTCCAATGAAGACCAGAATCTCAATATACTTCAATATTTGGGTGCGTGTGTGTATATATATATATATATATATATATATATATATATATATATATATTATATTGCATGTTTTATTACTTTCCAAATCCCATATTAATCTCGACCAGCTGAACAATACTATACATTCTTTCAAATAAATAATATAAAGTTGCATATATTACTCTTGAACTGGCCAAATGATTTAAAGGGAGAAAGTTACATTAAAAACATACATTTTATCATTAGATGTTAAATTCATTATTGATTTACAATCCCGTACTTTACTTTTTCAAGGAAAAAGTAATTAAAGTTTTAAAGATTGATTACTAATACATTAAAGCCAACACTGCACTACAATAAGCTTGAAATGAATCATATGTTGCTCTATTTAAATTCGATTATGTTGCCGCAATGCTTCATGGGGAAAAGGTCATTTCCCTCATTGGAGTTCACATTCTTGTTGTAATTTCGTGAGGTTTTCAAACACTTTCTTGCTTCAAATCAAAGTTTGTAATGGTGTGGTTCTCCTCATCAAGGATTAAACGATTTAATAAAGAATATGGGGAAAGTATTACTTTTGCTTTTGGATTATTAGGGAAAAAAGCTCTGTGAACAACAAAGGTTTACGATCCTTGCGAGATTTGATCATGATAATCCTCACGAATTATCACAACTTTTATGAATTTTGAAGCCTTTGGCCCTGTATCAGACACTTTTCAAAACAAGTAAAAGTTTTAATTATTAGATAAAACATTTGTAAAAATCCAATAGGCTATCTACAAAAGCCCGTTGAAAAAAAACATAGACACAACACACATGAAGACTCAAGTAAAGTGTGTGTTACTCACAGTGACACTGTTGCGTTGGGTAAAGTGCCGGGCTGCATGGTTTCCGTCAGGTCCGCATCATCGCACACAACTTTCACGCGCACGCTCTGCCTATTAAACTCCTTTGATCTCTCCGAGGTGCAGTGACAGCTGTCAATCATCAGGTCAGGGCAGTATCTGCACCAGCAGCCCGCGGGCGCGAGCAGGAACACGAGCACGAGCAGCGCCTTCATGGCGCACTGGAGGATGATGATCGCGAGCGCGCGCTGTCACGTTACTTCCAGCCAATCTGGGATACAATTATTGATCATCTCAGGCTAGATCAAACACTTTTGGCCCCTAATGATCAGAGCGAAAACTAAGTATTACCAGCGAGTTTAGATTCTCAATGCACGCGCGTCGGTTCATCCTTATTATCCAAAACAAAAGTGAAGAAAAGTTTTGTCTTCTGCGCATTAGAGGCAGTCTGAGCGACTTCTGCG
>NC_142779.1:865000-870000 GCF_988280905.1 Pimephales promelas | reverse complement strand
ACACTGAAAAAAAAGTCTGTTGGATTTACATGATTTGATAGTGTACATCGGTCCCACATGAACCAATTAAGTTACACAAACATAATTTATTCATGTATCTTCAATGTCATGGAATTAAGTCATTTTAAGTTTTCCAATTAAGTAGTCTCAAAGTGATTTTAAAAGGCTCCCTGATTGGCTGTTTCAGGTATTCAAATTCATATATTCATTTATCCAATTAAGAATTATTTGTCTTACATCTCATTATCTAGTCTATAGCCTGCCGTTAGCTACCAATAGTACTTGGTCGCATACTGAATGCTATACATACACCATCAGCAAATAGCAGTTGCTATAAACATAGTTGAATCGGTCCACAGCCTAACCAAATCATCCACTCTTCTCCACAATGGTAACCAACTGTAATTTAAATGGTTCTAATAATTCCAATGTAATTGAACATTAACCTGTTAACTGTCACCCCCCCTTTTTTGAATAGACATGAAAATGCACATTTCGAACTTAAATGGTTGTAATTCAAGAATGCTTTGGAATATAGACATATGATTGGTCTTGTTTTAAAGAAGACATTTGGCAGATTTTTGTAGAAGTGAAATAAATTAAGAAAGTGAAACAGAAAAAAAGTTATAGAAGTTTGAGTTTATGGAAATGTACAATGTAAAAATATTAATTATTCATATTTTACATAAAATATATATTTTCAAAACCTGGGCTACTCTAAAATGGCAGAAAGATCAAAGCCAAAAATCTGAACAAGTTGTGTTTCAAATTTTAGGTTGATATCTCAAAAAATGAGCTTTCAGTAAGATTGTGTTTGAGCGCAGTACCAAACTTTTTCACTAGGGCACAATCAGACTCCATTACTGCCCATATAAGGGCGTCTGCATTTCCATTCGTGTTTTGAGTGATATGAACCATTATTTTCACAATTTTCATACAATTTCTGAAGTAGAGATCCTATTCAGAAGTAGCATGGGAAGTTTGGCAGATTTTGATATGAATTGAACCTCTAAGAAACACATACAAAGAACACGCATGTAAGTCATAGCTAGCTGACACGTCACAAATGGTGAATTTATTATTTTTTTCTTGATATTTCAAACTTTACAGACCTTTTTTTTCCAATATAATTGAATGGATTCTATCTTTTGAACTTTTGGCATGAAAACAAACTGAGGTATCTACCATTTTTTCATGATTTTTCATGTTTACTGCTATTTTAAAATAAAGGTCTGAACACGCCTTATGAGTATGAAAATATTCTTGTTTTATATTGATAAATTATGGCTCCTCTGTAATATATTTTGAAAATCAGTCACCAAATATGGAAACTAGAGATTGTAAGCTTTCAAATGATATATAGTTTGTCAATATTATTTAAGGTATTTACTAAGATATTATTGTTTTAAAAATATAGTGGCAAACGTCCCACCTGTGGGACGGTGACAGTTAAGTTAAACACAATTACACACTAACCTTTTCTTATTTTCTCAAAAACATATAAAATAACACTTCATTTCAACATTTATTCTCTCGTAATTCAGACATATGCAAAGCATGCTGGGAATTAACATGCACCGCCCAATTTCAGTTAATGCAACACAAATCATTCATGTTATCCAACAAAAACGGATTAAGTAAACTTAAATTGTACATATATTTAAGCAGATTGGACACAATCAAATTAAGTTTGGACAAAATGTAAAGCAATTATGTTGCTTAAGCTAATTTTAATTAAGCGATTTGAACAAGCAGTAAAAATAATTTTTTTCAGTGTAGCCTGAATGCCAGCCGGACTCAGCCCACAATGTCCACAACACAAAATTAAACGCTGATTCCACATTTATTACTTATTTTTCAATAATTCAAGTTACCTTTTCATAAATATGGCCGTTTTCTAGGGTCACCAAAATCTGACATTGATTTACAGTAACATATGACACGCTCTGATTGACAGATTGACTCACTGGAATCTTATTGCATGAGGTGTTGTGCATTTGCATCACTGGCTGACACTTTCCTGACCCGTAAACGTGTTTATATTTAGAGCTCAGGTTCAGATTTGTGTGCATGGGCTTTTAGTGCACTGTCATTCTTCATTGGGGTCACAGCCATATACAAACACTGCATGCTGGGATATTTTTATCAGGAGACGTGCTCTCTGTCAGAGTGCTTCTCTCCTCAGCCTTTGCCTGTTCTTGCTTTTACAGAAACAACAGACCTTGAATAAAAAAAAAGTGCTCTAAAACATTAAGGGTCCATTGTAAAAGCTACAGCTGCCTACATAGGGAGCATCCTTATAATGTTTAACACAGCACTGGAGACGTTATGATGCTAAACTAAAACATTAAGGATGAAATAGCACAAACATTTTTTTTAATATAAAGTCAATCCTTTAATGATGTTTAAGTATGAATGTGGTGTGTTTAATACACTTTAACACACACCATGTGTAAGTTCATAAGTCGACCGCAAACCAAAGAACCAAAAACACACTTTGAAATCGCTTGTGTTTCTGACGTCACAAACGACCTTGTAACCAATCAGATCAACGTGTGATCGTCAACCAGTGGATCTCTGAGAGAGTGAGTGAGTGGAGGCGGGGTTAATTTGCATATTCATAGAAGTGTGCATACTAAATGAGGCACCTTTTTAAGCCTAAACACTCCCAATAATCAAGCCGTTTGGGTTTTCTGAGCACTAATTAATTAATTTGCCCATTAACATTTAAAGAGGCATGCGCCGAAACGGTCGCTGTGAACAGAGCTGTTTATGAGGAGGTAAAGGTGTTGTTTTACACAAACATTGAGGTATTTTAAACAAAGGATGTTACAAACTTTACATTAAGACCATACAGAATCATAGAAACTTGTGGAAAATGGGCATCCGACGACTAAGGGATAAAATTCGGGACTTCAATAAAACTACTACTACTGTAAAAAAATTTATAAAAATTGTTCAAATGATTCTATTTCCAATAAATGTTGTGCTTTTGAACTTTCTATTTATCAAAGAATCCTGAAAAATAAAATGTATCACAAAAATATTAACTTTTTAACATTGATAATATCATAAATGTTTGTTGAGCATCAGATCCTCATATTAGAGTGATTTGTGAAGGATCATGTGACACTGAAGACTGGAGTAATGATGATGAAAATCACAGGAATAAATTACACTTCACATAGAAAACAGATGATTTACATTATAATATTTTTTACTGTATTTTTGATCATGTTAAAACTGAATTGAATTGTGTTAAAACAACCCAGCATTTTTTAGAGTGTGTATGAACTGATAGTTTGTTCTCTCCTGTTATTGTGACGCGTCCTTGATCTTGGGAAAGGAGCTATTTAAATTAAACATTATTTTATTAGTATTAACCGCGACCCTAACCTTTTGAGCTGTGGTTATTGATATCAGCAGATTATGCTTAAAAATAGATCATATAATTCATATAACTATTTACTCTACTATAGCAGAATACAGGGTTCCTACACAATTTCCATTTCAAAATTCCATACTTTTCCAGACTCAAATTTCCAGACCTCATACAGATTTGTCCGACCATATTTAAAGGGGAACTATGCAGGTTTTGTAGCTGAACTGAACAGCTTTGGAGTTATTGGAATGGTTATATGATTTCTTTCTGGTCAAATGGTGGTCGTCTCACAACGGCGCTACATGGTGACGCACTTACCCACAATGCTATCAGCACCGACAAGTATGTTACACTCTGAGTCAAAATGTGTATGCTATCATGTTAAATTTGTACATTTGTACAGTGCAATGTTGTTCATTTTTGTAATTTTGTAAATTTAAATAACTGTAAACCCCTACAGAAACAGAAGGGATGTTCATGTACAATTAACCAGAAAATTAGAAAATAGAGCTAAAGTCATGTTTACTTGTTTAGTCAAAGATGTTTAGTAAAACTCTGTTTGAGGTAGGGGCGCTGTGATGGCAACTGCTGCCTAACAACGTAACAACCAATCACTGCAGACCTAGACTCTGGCACATCAAGTGTAAAAACGATCTTTAGGCAGCGCTCGCTGGCAGCCTAATCCAAACGCCATGAAAAAGACGATTGCATATTATATATACATTTAGAAGTGATTCATTTTATACTTAGAAAACGAAATAGGTACAATAGTCTGGAAACATCAATATTTTTCCATACTGTGATTTACTTTTTCCATACTTTTCCAGACCTGGAAATTACTCAAATCAAATTCCATACTTTTCCAAACTGCGTAGGAACCCTGAGAATAAGTGTCAGGGGTCAAAGGTCAAACCAGGCAGTGTGGAAAGTCAACAAACACTGGGAGTGAATGGAGACTGAGGCCTTTAAGCTCGGATAAAGACTAAATATTGATCATTTATGTATTACAACATTCACTCATATTTCTTCTGAATTCATATGAGCAATATCATTATCATTATCAGCAATATGAACAACAAAAATTTCAATACCAATACTACAAATACTAATAACAACAAATGCTTCACTGTGGATGGGTTATAATTATAAAAATAGTAATAATAGTAAACAGTATTATTATCCTCCCAGAGATATGGATGTTATGACAGCACTTCATACGGCCGGGTTTTCATCATCATCTATGAAACATGTACAGGTTGTTTGAAGAGGATCTGAACAACAATCATTTACACAAAGGCCTTCGGGATCCACAAACACACGTAACAGTGAGTATAACCTGCGGCTCACAGTCTAATCCACACACACATACACACACACACACACACACACACACACACACACACAGTGTCAAATAACTCAAACACAGAGTTTGGGAATGTAAGCAGCTTAAAGATGTTTTCAGTGGCGATTCTCATGGTGTGCAGTGTGTGTGTGTGTGTGTGTGTGTGTCATATTTCATAATCGCATTATTGAAGCCTGAGGAGTCGTGATGTTGATCATGAGTGGACGGACACAGACGGGAATGAGATCATGTACATCCAGCTGGTGGTTCTCTGTA
>NC_142779.1:517500-522500 GCF_988280905.1 Pimephales promelas | reverse complement strand
GCCAATATAATATTAGCGCATGTTTGTGTAATTCATTGTAATTTTGGTGGTCAAATTTTCAACAATGCACCGGGCAATGACACTTTAGGTTCATTAGTTAACATTAGTTATCAACCTTAGTTAACATGAACTAAGAATGAAAAATATTTTTTCATTTATTAATCTTAGTTAATATTAATTTCAACATTTACTAATACATGATTAAAATCAAAGGTTGTGTTTGTTAACATTAGTTAGTGCGCAGTGAACTGACATGAACTGGATTATAAACAACTAACATTAACAAATATGAACTAATACTGTAACAAATGTATTGCTCATTGATAGTTCATGTTAGTAAATACATTAATGTTAACTAATGAACCTTGTAGTAAAGTGTTACCCAATTTTTCCATTTGATGTTTCTCTTTAGGTCTAATAAACATCAAAAGGTTTAGATATATGTTATAGCCAATAATCAATATGAATCTGTCTTTAAAAAGAAAGAAAGCGCAGCATTTCAACACTGATCGATCTACAAACTACAGGATAATATTGTACAGAATCTGCTGATTATCATTTCTGAAACCTGTTTTTTTTTTTTAATAACCCAAATTGGGTTATCTTTAACCCAGTGTTGTGTTGAGAGTGAATGAAAGCACTGGAACTGGGCCGACATGATGGTCTCGGTGAGATCCTCGGCGCTCGCGGTGTCGGTTTGATTAGCGATGCTACGGCTTCCGCGCGGATGACAGGAGAAATATGGCGCGGGACGGATGAGAGGCTCCTGTTATTTATTTATTTATTCGGACTCTTAAAAACTGCAGTTTGAGCGATGTAGCGGTGTGTGTTTACGCATGAGGAGGAGAGACGCAAAAGTTCATCACTCGTTCCGGATTCCCTCGGATCCACCTGATAAAGTTTCAATAAAGAGACACTGAAGTAAAATCAATGAGAGTTAGTGGGCTTCCTTCATTCATTCAGCACACACACACACACACACACACACGCAGCCCCTCGACGCAACGGCCCGGCAGAAATTTAATCTTCCCAAATCCTCATCAGAGCGCTCCATCCTCAGCGCCTGACAGCCACACGGATAATTAATTATACAATTTCGATGGCTCTATCGACTAAACAAACCTATTAATCATCGCAAAAGTCAATAGGCATGGACGTATTCAATCATGTCCTGACCAATGATTACTCCTTTCAAAATACAATAATTATTTTCGAGAGCTGCCTCGAATTAAATTTCTGTCAAGCCGGTACAAGTCCAGTGTTTGATGAAGGATTCTGGGAGAACAGGGACATCCGTCGTTCTGGAGGCCAGTTTGTTTTCCAGGATCATAAGATGGTGTTTAAGTAGAGCATGACCATCAGATTATCTCTCTGTGCCATCAGAGTATCCATCACACACACACACACACACGCACAAGCACACACACACAAACCCACATTCATACACTAGTGTTGGGCGATATGCTCCATTTTCATATCGTCCTATCGTCAGCCTGTGAGATCGGCGATACACGATAATATCGTGAGGGGGCGGGGCTAACTTATTTGATTATTAACTTGATTATTTAGCATACTCATTAATTTACTTGTTTTATTAGCCTACTTCGTTTTATAAACGAGAATCTTTTTTTTCTATTTTGCTAGCAAAGAGTGTTTATTAATAGGATCAGGTTATTTCCTGGTATAGTGAGGTAAAAAAAGCAGTTAGCAGCGCGTTAGTAGTGTGTACGGTGAGTAGGGATGGGTACCGAAACCCGGTATTAAACGGGCCCCGGTACTGAATTTTGAAAGACCGCTGTATCGATAAGCTCGGACGTTACCGGTTCTGCTATCGGTACTGGAGAAATTAAGTAAATACACGCAAGTTGGGCTACTATTTATTATTCCTATAAAGACGTTATCTCGAACATGTTTATATCGCCAGCCATTTCTATATATAAACTACATTTTAATTAAACCATTTGTCTGTGATGCAAATTTGCAATTCGCAGTTCAGAAGAGAGAGAGAGAAGAGAGAGAGCGATCTCTCACGCAAAGCCACGACAGCCCTTGCTTAATGAGTGACAATGAGGACAGAACTAAACATTCAACGTAGTTACACTTTAGATCTGGGATATTATTCTAATATATTTTGTATTTCGGCTTCCAAAGATTATAAAAAGAAGATATTTGAGATAAAACCGTTAAAAAACAAAACGATCTGTCCAGCTTAACTTCCTTTACTTCACAGCACTGCGGAGCGCTGTCAGTTTTCCTAAAACCCAAACGTAACCGTCAGAATCAGCACGATCGGCGATTGTTGCAAAATGCTGTCTTCTACTGTTGCAAGATTAAGAAAATGACTATTAAAAACACAAAAACCTGCGCAAGAGACGCTGTTCACAAGGCGGTGCGCGCTCCGAAACGGACTGCAACGAGACAAAAAAAGTAGCCGATACTTTGGGCTTCGTGTGTCCTTAACTATCAAATATACATACAAATATCAAAATGACCAGCTCTGAGATTTATTCACTTAAACACAATTATGTCTTAAATGGACGTAAATAATAGGGAGAAAATGATGGTGCTTCAGTTACCGATTAGATTTGCTCTCGGTCTTAAAGGGGCAGCAGTCTAATAGCCTAAACCTGCTGACGATTCAGCCATTAATGCAAATCAAACAACAAAAGGCAGAGAAAATCACTCACAGCTCTTGAATGAGTAACTTTAGATTTAATAAGCATTATTCTATCTATGATAAACTATACAGTGCTATTTTATATTTGATTATAGGTTTCTTTTCAGACAGAAACAATTACCTGAAAAGATATGTTAGTAGACCTTCCTGAAATTAAAGCACTTTGTATATAATTTGTATCTTTGATTTATTATATTCTTGTGTTTGTACTTGTTATATTCTCGTGTCCTTTTTGTATAAACAAAAAAAGCCTGATGCACACTGCTGCATAACAAAAATATATTTTTCTTCGTTTTGCTTTTTCTATTTTACATTTCAAAATATAAAGTTTAATTATGGTCTTAATTCTTCAAATAAATAAATAAATAATAAAAAACACCAAAAAGAACCGATAAGAATACCGTTAAAGTACCGGATCGATAAGCGGTATCGGTAAGAGTAGTAATACCGATAAAACCTTAACGATACCCATCCCTAACGGTGAGCGATAGCAGGTGTTAGCAGCGCGTCAGCAGTGTGTACAGTGAGCGGGAGCAGCACACGGCCGTTCTGCTCTCACACTGCCAACGCTCGTTGCGCGATTGTGTTCAGACAGATGAGTGAGTTAGCGTTGCTTTATTTCCTTTTCAAATACATTTAGGAGAAAACACTTGTCAAGAAGCTACATTTATTAATAATTTTTTTTATATAACTTTTGGTTCATCTTTGTTTTTGGCCATTTGTTATCTTTTTAAATTGCTGAAGGTCATTTGATTGACAGTTTAAAACACAATAGATATCATTAATGCGCTTTTTGGGTAAAACTGCTGTGTATTTTGGCCTTGATTGTCACTTTAATTCAGTTTGAATTCATTGTAATATCTGTAACATTGTTGTATCTATAACATCTGTAACATCTGTAATATCTGTATCACATCCAGTGTTCATATAATCATCTTAAACTCTCCGTCAAACGTCTCTTTCAGAAACACAGAATCAAAGATTCATGCTTTTATAAAATAAACCCAAATGACATCAAGAGCTCGACACAAACCTGCATTCCATTGTTTTCCCGGAAAACGTCCTGGTTAATGTAGTTAAACATCTTCTTCTCCACCTGTAGGAGGACCTGACACACACACACACACACACACGTCAATCTGAACATCAGTGTGTCACTGATAAAGTTTTAAAGAATTCATTCTTTGAAAGTATCTATACGTTTATCTATCTATCAAATAAAGGCTGTTCTTTTCAAATTTCTATTCATCAAATTGATAAGTTTCCTTAAAAATATGAACCGTTTTCAACATTGATGATAATCTATCTATCCATGCATCTCTCTCTCTCTCAGTTGAACAGATGTCTGAGTGTTTGATTAGAGAGTTTCCATCAGTGATCTGAGAAGCGCTTCACCTTGTGGTCGTTGTCGGACTCTTTGAAGATCAGTTTCTGCACTTCATTAGTGTCAGCGGACTTCACCGTCTGCATGGTGGCGGTCGAGCAGAGACTCTGAGAACAGGACGAGACACCAGATATGAATATCACAAAAACAACCAGAAACACACCTGACAACAACACGTCTGAGGAGCGACACAGGCAAAAGGAGCATCTCTCTTCATTTCTTTCTCTACGCATTGACCTTAAAGACTGTGTGCACGGTTAAATTCCCTTTTGTCGACTCTTTTAACAATTAGTTAAACATTGGGCCATCTGTGTTTGAGGACAGTTGAATGAGGTAATCCTTGATGTGGCAGTTCCCAGTGCCGAGAACACATTGAAATTCAAAGCACAGATTAGCTAATCAGGTCAAGCCAATAAAACCGGCAGGAAAAACCCCTTCGGAGGGAAATGTCACAAACCCGGCGCTTGGAGAAGAGAAGCACGACGGATCAGAACAAACAGACCTTAAGCCTCTCTCTAAAGAGCCAACAAATCGCTCCATCTTTCAGTGGTTTGGGCTCTCGGACCCCCGGGCTAATGCGCTTTGCTCTCATTAAGCTGATTTTGTGGTGAATAGACCCAGAAAAACAGCTCAAAAGACACTGAGATCTTGAGTCGCGCCGCCACAAATCTCGCATTTCATTCGCTTTTGATTTTGATCACCAAAACGGAGAAAGAAAAACAAATGCTGGAAGACTCAGACCCTGAAACGGTAAAAGCATCAAATCTGCTCATATTCTGGAGGACGAGATCCTGTGACACGGACCCACTGACTCATTATTATATTACATTATATTATATAACACTGAATATTTGGTCAGCAGAAGGAGACAACAATCCATTATACAGTTTAGACACATCAATATTAGACAAAAAGAATCATTAAAAATGACAAATCACA